>NW_007257884.1:10515-12221 GCF_000164805.1 Carlito syrichta | reverse complement strand
CCGCCTCAGCCTTCCGAGTAGCCAGAATTACAGGCATGTGCTACCACGCCCGGCTGATTTTTTGATTTATTGTAGAGATGAGGTCTCGCTGCCCAGGTGGGTCTCGAACCCGCGGGCTCAGGCAATCCACTCACCTCATATGAGGGGATCCAAGCACCTTGTCAGGCAAGGCAGAGTCTGTGTTCCTCTGCACTCACCCCTATCCTATCCTCTGGGAGAGTCCACCCTCTAGCCTCCTCTTTTAAGTTCAAACTCCAAGAGTTTCTGCGTCCCTCCAAGAAAGGCAAGGTTATAGTCCCATTTTGTGAGTGAGGAAAATGAAGCTCAAGTTTTTGAAAGACACTTTTTTGTTTGTTTTTTTGAGTCAGGGTCTCACTCCATCGCTGGAATGCAGTGGCATGCTCACGTCCACCCCAGCGTCAATGTGCTGGGCTCAGGCAATCCTCCTGCCTCAGCCTTCCAAGTAGCTAGAACCACAGGTGTGCGTGCTACCATGCCTGGCTACTTTTTTTATTTATTGCAGAGACGAGGTCTCACCATGTTGCCCAGGCTAGTCTTGAACCCCTGGACTCAGGCAGTCCTCTCACCTCGGTTTCCCAAAGTACTGAGATTACAGGCTTGAACCACCATGCCCAGCCTGAAAGACCCTTTTAAGGTTATGTGGTCAAAACTAGAATTTGAACTTAAACCTCTTCCATCCTAAAGACTAGGCTCTTTCTCCATTGGGTCACATTGCCCAAATCAGGGAAATCTTTGCAACTCTTAAGACCGCCTGGGCAACTTAGCGAGACCTCATCTCTACAATAAATCCAAAAATTAGCTGGGCATGGTAGCGTGCACCTGTAGTTCTACCAGGTCTGTATCCTTGGGCAAGTCACTTTACCTCTCCATACCTCCATTTTCTCATCTATGAGCAGAAATATTAATATTAACTTTATCTCTCCGTGCCTCACAAGATAAAGATAAAATGAGTTAATTTATGTGAAGTTTTAGAACAGCAAGTACAGCAGGAGTCCTGGGTCTCATTCTAACTTGGCACTGACTCTTTGTCATTTGTGTAAATCATTTTTTTGGAAGATCTCAATGTGTTCAAGATTTGGCACAATGCTTTCAAAAGGAATAAATCCATCAAAATAATCTTTCTGATGTACAATTTAGGGCTTTTGTTTTCTCTTTAGCTCAGAGATATTAAAAAAAAATCTCAAAGCCACGTTGGCTCTGTCCACTGTGAGGAAGAGGCAGTCCCATTAAGCTGAAACACTTGATGTGTGTATCCTTTGATCTTGCAAGCCATGCATCCCTTGGCTGATGGGAAAGGCCCTTACTCTGTGGGACCAGCATCCTTTGGACCATCTCAGATATGCAAGGTAGTGGCTGCTGTTTCTCTTGCAGAATATGAAAACCCCTTTCTCCACCAACGTAGCAGCAGAGGGACCCCTTAACACCAGTTTCGGCAGGTGGTTGGAGTGGTGTAAAACTAAGAGTTCCATCCTTGGTTCCCCAACTGTCCCTCTTTTTTTTTTTTTTTTTTTTTGAGTTGGAGTCTCACTCTGTCGCCCAGACTGGAGTGCAGTGCCCTCTCCCAGCCACCGCAGCCTCGACCTGCTGGGTTCCGGCGATCCTTCCGCCTCAACCTTCAGAGTAGCCGGAATTACAGGCATGCGCTACCACGCCCGTCTGATTTTTTTATTTATTGTAGAGATGAG
>NW_007257884.1:0-10343 GCF_000164805.1 Carlito syrichta | reverse complement strand
CAGCCTGGGCAACAGAGTGAGACTCTCACTCCAAAAAAAAAAAAAAAAACCACAGAAAAGCAGATAATACAGTGGGAGGGAAATGGGAGTCCCAGGAAATACCAGGCTTTAGATGAGTGCTTATGTGTGCCAGGGATTGTTCTAACTATAGCCCTATGATGGCATAAGTATTATGCCACCATAATATTTATTTTGCAGCAAAGTATATTGAGGTTAAGTAGTCCACCCGAGGTCACACCACTAGAAGGTGGTAGAGCTGAGGTCTGAATCCAGGCAGTTTCTGCAACATACTGCCCTCTGTCACACTGACTTTGAACCTCCAAGCATACTCATTTTCTGCCTGGAGTGTTCTTTTCTGCCCTATTCGCCCAACCACAGACTCCTTCTCTTTCAGGCTTCCTTGCATCCCTGGAAGCCTTCCCTGAGCTCCGTGGTCAAGTTTGGGCCCACTTATTTTGTTCTATACTTACTTGTGTAATTTGACCTTTCTCACCAGATCTTAAGGAACTTAGAAGAAATAACTAGACCTGTCTTATTCTCTGCTACATTCCTGAGTCTAGAATGTGCTTGGCAATATTAAGTACTCGTGAATGGATGAATAAATGATTAACTAGACTATTTCTTTCCTGGTCCCCAGTAGGTTTTACATTTGCCATATGTTTGGACTTTTATTTATTTCTTCACCTAGTATTCAGTGGGCACCTACTATATGTGAGGTCTTGTGACTGTGTAAGCTGATATTTTATCAAAAGATTCATGTGCGATGAGTTTTTGCCTGGCCTTTTCTGGATGGAAAGGTGTTGATCATGTAAAAGGTAAATGCTGTTGGTTTCAAATTCACCAGGAACTTCAGCCATAAGGACCCAGTCCATACCAGGAAACTTCAAAGGGCGAACTTTGAATTAACCCTTGGCGCTTGTTCTGCCCTGGCCAGGTATCACTCCAGACTACAACCAGTGAGGGCAGAGTTTAGATGAGGGGACTCTCTGGAAGATGAACTACGCCCAAGCCAGGTAGGCTGAGCCACCGAGCCCGGCTGTCCCTCTTTTTAAGACAGGAAGCCTGGCATTAATGTCCCAGTCTGAGAGTCCCTGACCACCTGCCACAAAGAGCCAGCATTTTATCCTAAGTTCTAGAACTGAGAGAAATTGGTTTGCAAGACCCTGACTGACATTCACGATGTTTTATCATTAGTAGACACCTGTATGGGGAGGTATATCTGTTGATGTGTTTGCAGATATCCAACTATGCCTCCCTGGTTTCAAATGTAATTGGGTAAGTCAACACTAATACCTTTTTTTCAGTATGAATGGTGTTTTCTCTGATTGAAACACAGCTACAATGTCTTATTGACTTAGTAGGAACCAGATAACCCTGCATGTTGCCAGGGATTATACAGAGAGAGGACACCTTAGAGGTTTGGTTGGTTAAATGGCTAAAATAGGAAAATGTGAAGACTTTTATGCAGAGACATGGACATTTGAGGACACAATTAAGTCCTTAGCCCAGGAGTATTCCACAAATTCACACACATCCATATTCATGTGCACAGACTTGTGTAACCACAGAATTGTAGATCAAAGTTGAGAGAACCCTTAAGAGAGAAATCAGCAGTCTCAGAAGTTTCCAAACTTTTTAGTTTGAAGCTCTATTTTGAAATGGAATCTTTGGGAGAACCCTAGTGTATAAAATAGCCAAAAGCAGAGCTGCTTTGGCAGAAGAGAGAGTAAAGACCTGGAACACCACCTTTCTGCCCTTCTCCTAACCCAATTTGGTAACATCTAAAATGCCCATAACCAGAACATAACTTGAAAGATCATAGATGTATCCAAGGCTCTTATTTTGTGGATCAATAAACTGACACCTGTAGAGGTTGAGAAAATTGCCCAAGGACAAACAGCTCTTGAGGTTCAAAGATAGGATGGAGCTTATGTGGTTGTCCCTAAAACTTCCTGACATTTCTTACTGGTGACCAGGTTCACAATATACTACACAAAAAGCCAATTCAAGGACTCTTTGGTCCATAATACAAAAGTTGAGGCTGAGAAGCAATGAGATCAAAGTTTATGAGAAAACAGTGAAAAGGATGAGCAAAGACTTTCTATTCCTCATTTCTCCACACGTACTGAACATGCACCCTGCTCCAGGCACTGCGTGTGGATGCTGTGAGGGCCAGCATCCTTACCCTTCAGGGGACACAGCCTGTCAGGGCATATAAGAAGGACCACTATGGTCTCAATGAGAAAGCCAGGAAAGTCCTAGGAGAGAGAGAGGAATATTCACTTTCAAGCACCAGCATATGTTAAGGGAGCCGAGGCAAACATCCTGATCTCATGGAAAAGTGCTAATTTCTTTTTACTATAAAGGTACAGCCGTTCCAGGTGCCTCACTATAGGACATGAGCTACATGAGTCTGCTTGACGGTGCTAGTGGTTGGGAGGCTGGATGAACAGTGGTTAGAAAACAAGGGGCCAGGCACGGTGGCTCAAATCTTTAATCCCAGCACTTTGGGAGGCCAAGGTGAGAGGATTGCCTGAGCTCAGGGGTTTGAGACCAGCCTGGGCAATTTGGTGAGACTGCAACTATACACTAAATCAAAAAATAAGCTGGGCGTGGTAGCACACACCTGTGGTCCAGCTACTTGGAAGGCTGAGGCGGAAGGATCACCTGAGCCCTGCAGGTCAAGGCTGTGGTGGCCATGAGTGTGTCACTGTACTTCTGGGCGACAGAGTGAGACTTCATCTCAAAAAAAAAAAAAGAAACAAAAAGAAAAGAAAAGAAAACAAGCATTAGTCTTATTGCTTACTAGGACTCTCTCTGTCCCTCACAAGCTATGCTGTCTTGGGCAGGAGCTACTTCATTAATTTAAACCTCAGTTTTCTAACTTCTAACCTGCAAATGGGATTTATAACAATATCCATTATATATAGGATTGTTATTAGGGTTAAATGAGATAATATAAACAAAACACTTAGCACAGAGCATACTACATTTGCGCCATGTTAGGCACAACGGTGGTTGTTGTCATTACTGTTTTAGCCAAAATCCACCTCCTGTGACATCTGCCCATTCATTGGCTCTGGCTTGCCTCCCAGAGCCTCAGAGAACAAATCTTCCACCTCCTCCCCATAACAACCCTTCTGAGATTCAAATACATCCTTCACTTTCCCTCTTAGTCGTCTGTAATTTTTTAGGCTGATCATTCTCACTTTTTTCAAGCGTTTCTAATGTAACAAGACTTTTCAAATCACACTTCCCTATAACTACCCTCTCTATGGAGCTGTCATCTAAGATTTCATCTGACAATTTGAGGTAACTTGGCATGCTCAACTTGTGCCATTCCGAGTATAAAGTACAAGTTCTTTATTTTTTTCCAAGCTTACCTTTTCTAGAACTCAAGGGATAGGGTGGAGGAAGTACCCTTTCAGCGTCCCAGTACTTGTTCAATAAACCTCCTTCCTTGCCCCTTTCCCTTGACGATGTAAGATGCTCCTTCTTCCTCCTGATGGGTGTGATATAGACACAGGCAGGGTGGTGAAGGCTGAGCAGCGTGTATGTGACCCCTTGAAAGACTCCCAGAGAAAAGGAAATCCAGCTTTGAAGATAAAGCTTTTCATCCTTCAAAAGCTGTGTTCCTATACACCTGTCTTGTGTTCTCTCAGCCTTCTTGCATGCCCCAGTCCCTGGATTTTAAGCAGTTCTAACAACGTCTAACCTCTTTTGACCCAATGATAATAATGGTGGTGAATGTGATGATAATAATAATAGCTAACATTCATTAAGCACTCACTATGTGCCGGGCACAGTTCTAAGTGCTTAATCGTATTAATTCTTTTAAACTTAGTCTATGATGTAGGTGCTATTATATCTGCATTTTGAAGATCAGAGAACTGAGCCTTGGAGAGGTTAAGTAACCGGGAAGCACACATAATCAGTTCTTTTGTTTCCAAGTGCACATGATAATTAATAGTCATAATGATGGCCTAGGGCCTCTTCAAGATCCTTAAAGCATCCTCCACATCTTCACAACCAGATGAAAGCATGTCCAATGTGGTTATAGTGTTAAATATCTCTTTAGGATGTCATAATTGTTTGAAATGCCTTTTCATTCTAATCCTTTGAAAATGATAACTGGCGTGTGATAGATGGAGTGACTATATTAACGAGTTTACTTAATTGAACACTTTCACTGCTCATCATTGTACTCAAATGGCTTTTCAGCATTTGTGTTACCTCCTACTGTGGGTATAGAGGGGAGACAGATTCTAATCCCAACTAGTCCTCTAACAAGCCAGACTACCTTAAGCCACTGTTCCCCTCTGGGACCTCAGTTTTCCCATCTGTACAATATAAGGGGTTTGGTCTGATCTCCAATACTTTTGCGTTTATATTAATCAGGAGTCACCAAAGGATGCCCCTTGGGCTACACCCAACCACCGCCTGATTTGGTATAGCTCATGAGCTAAAAATGGTTTTACATAAAGCTCTAGAAAAATCAAAAGAATTACATTTCATAACATGTGAAAATTATATGAAATTAAATTTCAGTGTCCAGCGTTAATTTTATTGGGACAGCCATGCTCCTTCATTTACGATTGTTAACCTAAAGCTGCTTTCACACTACTGCAGCAGAGTTGGGTCATTGTGACAGGAACCATATGGTTTGCAAAGTCTGAACTATTTACTATCTACCCCTCCACAGATAGAAAGTTTGCTGACCCCTGTTATAGGTATGAAGTGAGTGGACACTAATAGGCTCCAGATAAATCAGAAGCTTTGGAAACATCTAAAGAACCTTAGGAGGTTGATGTCAAGGGGAGAAACCTCACGCTGTCCTACAAATGTTTCCTCAGCACAGAAAGCTGTATTAGAAAGCCCCTGCTCTGCCAGGGTGGGACATTTATTCTAGCTATTAACTGTGTCAGCCACAGTCCGAGACTCTTTGTTCCTCTTTGTCTGGAGGAATCTGGACACACCATCCTAAAGCTAAATTCATATGTTTCTCCACTGGTGGAGAAAGATTTTATAGTGGGACCACAGCTTGAATCTGTGTTTGCTGTGTGAGCTCAGGGAAGTTTCCAAAGGTCTCTGAGCCATAGCTTCTCAACAAAGAATTATGATGGATGCTCACTCCTCATTTATGCAAATAAGTATCCGGCACCTACTATGCACATTTACCTCTTGGAATTTTTTTAAGGAATTCAACAGGATTATGTATATAAAGTATTTAACAGAATTCCTGGCTCAGGATAATAGTTTAGGAAATGTTTAAAATAAATCTCAATTGATTTTTTAAAATTTTTATATTGCAGTAACCTCAGAACTCTTAAAAGGTTGTTTGGATAAAGGATAAAGTTATATAAAGCATTTGAAGTGGCATTTTAGTCACTATTATCACTCTTATGAGCAATGCTTCTGAAGCTATGCTTTATTAGAGCATTTAACAGCACCAGTGTTTTTTGTTTTTTGTTTTTTGTTTTTTAATAATTAATCAGTATTTTTATTATAGTTCTGTGGGGTACAGTTAAGGGTTAGGTGTACAATTACGTTTCATTCAGACACCCTGTTGATAAGAGGTGTTTTCCCAGCCCCAAACAGATATTTGCTACTGTTAATCCCATCTCCCTCCCCCCCATAGTTTCCTAGTACCGTCAGTCATTTTCTTATAGTATTACATTGGATGTTCAAGGTCCATTATATGAGTGAGAACATGTGATATTCTGATCTTTGTTTCTGTGTGAGGTCACTCAGTATTATAGACTCTAGTTCCATCCAGGTTGCTGCGAAATTCATGATTTTGTTCTTTTTTTATGGCTGCGTAGTATTCCATCGTGTATATGTACCACATTTTTTTAATCCAGTCCTCTTTTGATGGGCAGCATGGTTGTTTCCAGGTTCTTGCTATTGTGAACAACGCTGCGATAAACATACGTGTGCAGGTATCTTTTTTATAGAGTGATTGTGTTCTTCAGGGTATATTCCCAGTAGGGGGATTGCAGGGTCATATGGAAGGTCAATTTTAGAGTTTTTAGGAATCGCCACACTGCTTTCCACAGAGGTTGCACTAGTTTACACTCCCACCAGCAGTGTAGAAGTGTTCCCTTTTCACCACACCCTCTCCAGCAGCTGTTATTTTTTGAGTTATTGATAATTGCCATTCTGACTGGAGTTAGGTGGTATCTCAGTGTGGTTTTGATTTGCATCTCCCTGATGATTAGTGAGGTTGAGCATTTCTTCATGTGTTTGTTGGCTTCTCGAATGTCTTCTTTTGTGAAGTGTCTGTTCATATCTTTTGCCCATTTTATAATGGAGTTGTTTGTTTTCTTCTTTTCAGTACGTTTCAGTTCCTTGTAGATCCAGGATGTTAAGCCTTTGTCAGACCTAGAGTTGGCAAAGACTTTTTCCCAGTCTGTAGGCTGTCTTCCTGCTCTCTTGATGGTTTCTTTGGCTTTGCAGAAGCTTGTCAGTTTAATAAGGTCCCATTTGTCTATCTTCTCTCTTAAGTCCTGTGGGTTTCGGGTTTTGTACAGGAATTGGATGCCAGTTCCGATTTCCATGAGAGTATTTCCTTCCTTTTCTAAGGTTCTTATGGTTTGAGGTTTTACATTTAGGTCTCTGATCCATTTGGAGTTAACCTTTGTGCATGGGGATAGATAGGGGTCCTGTTTCAATCTTCTGCATGTGGTCAACCAGTTTTCCCAGCACCATTTACTGAATAGGTTCTCTTCTCCCCACTGGTAGGTGGTGGGGCTTTGTCGAAGATGAGTTGGTTGAGGAATTGAGGTTTTGCTTCTGGAATCTCAATTCTGTTCCATTGATCTATATGCCTGTTCCTGTACCAATACCAAGCTGTTTTGATGATTGTAGCTTTATAGTTAAGTTTGAAGTCTGGTATTGTGATACCACCTGCTTTGTTTTTTTTACTGAGGATTGTTCTGGCTATTCTTGGACGTTTGTGTTTCCATATGAATTCCTGTGTTGTTTTTTCTAGGTCTGAGAAGAATGTTGTTGGTAATTTAATGGGTATTGCATTGAATTTGTAGATTGCCTTAGGTAAGATGGACATCTTCACAATGTTGATTCTTCCGATCCATGAGCATGGAATATTTTTCCACTTGTTCGTGTCAGCTTTGATTTCTTTGAGCAGTGTTTTGTAATTTTCATTATAAAGGTCTTTCACGTCTCTGGTTAGGAAGATGCCAAGGTATTTCATTTTTTTTGTGGCTATTGTGAATGGAATTGTGTTTTTTATTTGGGTTTCTGTTTGTTTATTATTGGTGTAGAGAAATGCGATTGTCTTTTGTACATTTATTTTGTATCCTGAGACTTTGCCAAAGGCTTTTATCAATGTAAGGAGACCTTTGACAGATTCTCTTGGGTTTTCAAGGTACACCATCATATCATCTGCATAGAGAGATAACTTGACTTCCTCTTTTCCTATTTGAATACCTCTGATTGCCTCCTCTTCTCTGATTGCTTTAGCCAGGACTTCCAATACTATGTTGAACAGGAGGGCAGAGAGTGGGCATCCTTGTCTAGTTCCAGTTTTCAGGGGGATTGGTTCCAATTTTTGTCCATTTAGGAGTATGCTGGCTGTGGGTTTCTCATAGATGGCTTTTATTATTTTGAGGTATGTTCCCCGTATGCCTAGATGTTCAAGGGTTTTTATCAAGAAGGGGTGCTGGATTTTATCAAAAGCTTTTTCTGCATCTAATGATATGATCATGTGGTTTTTGTTTTGACATCTGTTGATGTATTTAATTACATTTATGGTTTTACGAATGTTAAACCAGCCTTGCATGCCAGGAATGAAGCCTACTTGGTCATGGTGGATGATTTTTGAGATGTATTGCTGAATCCGGTTTGCTAGGATTTTGTTGAGAATTTTAGCATCTGTGTTCATCAAAGATATTGGCCTGTAGTTCTCTTTCTTTGTTGGATCTTTACCTGGCTTGGGTATTAATGTGATGTTGGCTTCATAAAATGATTTGGGGAGAGTTCCATCTTTTTCAATTGCCTGGAATACCTTCAGTAGGATTGGTATCAGCTCCTCCTTGAATGTCTTATAGAATTCTGCTGGAAAGCCATCAGGACCAGGGCTTTTTTTTGTAGGAAGCTTTCTTATTACGTAGTCAATTTCTTTGATTGTTATTGGTCTATTTAGGGTCTCAATTTCTTCTTGTTCCAACCTAGGTAGGTTGTGTGATGTCAGAAAGTCCTCTATTTCCTTATGGTTTTCAAGTTTGTTTCCATACAAGTGTACGTAGTAGTCTCTAATGATCTTTTGTATTTCTTCAGGGTCAGATGTGACTTCATCTTTGTTTTCTGATTATGCTTATTTGGTTTTTTTCTCGTTTTTCCTTGGTCAGTCTAGCTAGGGGACCATCAATCTTGTTTACCCTTTCGAAGAACCAGCTTTTTGTTTCATTGATTTTTTGTATTATCTTTTTGTCTTCTATGTCCTGGATTTGGGCTTTTATTTTGGTGATCTGTATTCTTCTGTGAAATTAGGGTTTTTGTGGTCTTGCTTTTCCAGGTGGCTTGTTAGGTTGTGAATTTCTGTTCCTTCCATTTTCTTCATGTGTGTCTGTAGGGATATAAATTCCCCTCTTACTACAGCTTTCAGGGCATCCCAGAGATTTTGGTAAGATGTTTCTTCATTTTCATTTGTTTCCAGGTATCTTTTGATCCCTGTTTTTATTTCGTTGTTGACCCAGGAGTTGTTTAGCATCATGCTGTTTAGTGTCCATGTCTTTGTGGGTTTGGGGGGGACTTTGTTGGTGTCAATGTTTATTTTTATTCCACTGTGGTCCGAGAAGGTGTTTGGTAGAATTTCGGTCCTTTTAAGTTTGCTTATGCTTGATTTATGGCCGAGTATGTGGTCGATCTTAGAGTATGTTCCATGTGGTGATGAGTAGAATGTGTATTCTGTGGTCTTTGGATGGAGTGTTCTGTAGGTATCAATTAAGTCCATTTGGTCCAAAGTCACATTGAGGTTCCGGATCTCCTTGCTGATTTTTTGTCCTGATGATCTGTCTAGGGTTGTGAGTGGGGTATTAAAGTCCCCAGTTATGATAGTGTTAGGGTCAATATCTTTCTTTAGTTTCCAAGAAGCTGCTTTATGAAAGTTGGTGCACTATGTTGGGTGCATATATATTTAGAATAGATATTTCTTGTTGATGGATTGAGCCTTTTATCATTATGTAGTGGCCTTCTGTATCTTTTTTGATTTTTAATAGTTTGAAGGGTATTTTGTCTGAAATTAAGATGGCTACTCCTCCTTTCTTTTGTATTCCGTTCGCCTGGAAGTTTGTTTCCCATCCTCTTACTTTGAGTCTGTGGATGTCCTTTCTAGTGAGGTGAGTCTCTTGAAGGCAATAGATTGTTGCCTGATGATATTTTATCCATTTTGCCAATCTATGTCTTTTCAGTGGTGCATTTAGTCCATTCACATTTAGGCTAATAATTGAAATGCAAGAGTTGATCCCTGTCATAAGGTTCTTACAGAGTTGTTCCTGTTTATTTGTTGTCTTTCTTTGGGTTTTGGAGTTGGTTCATGTGTGTTTTTAATCTTTTGCCTGTACTCTTGTGAAGAATGTTGTTGTTCTTTTTTCTTTTTCTTCTGTGTTCAGTACTTTCTTAAGTGTTTCTTGTAGAGGTGGTCTGGTGGCGGCGTAGGTTCGTAGGGATTGGATGTCTGGAAAAGATTTCAATTCTCCCTCATTTATGAAGCTTAGTTTGGCTGGGTAGGTTATTCTTGGTTGAAATTGTTTCTCTTTTAGAACTTTGAAGATAGGGCTCCAGGCTCTCCTGGCCTGAAGGGTTTCTGTTGATAAATCTGCTGCTATTCTAATTGATTTTCCCTGGTAGGTAGTCTGGCCTTTTTCTCTTGCTGCCTTTAGGATTTTTCCTTTCATAGTTACTTTGTTTAGGCGAATTATTATGTGTCTGGGAGTTGGTCTTCTCGTTTGTTGTCTTGCAGGGGTTCTCTGAATCTCTTGTGTTTGAATTTTTTCATCCTTAATGAGATGAGGGAAGTTTTCTTGAATGATTTCATGAAATGTTTGTTCCAGTGTGGCTTCGGTTTCTCTTTCTGCCTCAGGAAGCCCAATTATTCTTAGGTTTGGTCTCTTGAAGTGATCATTCATCTCTTGCAGGTTTTGTTCTGTCTTTTTGAGCTTCTTTTCTATGCTTTTGACAGTTTGGGTTAGTTCTGTGTTTTGGTCTTCAAGCTCTGAGATTCTTTCTTCGGCTTGGCTGATTCTGCTTTCCATGCTTATTAGTCTGTTGTTCATTTCCATCACAGTATTCTTTACTGCTGTCATTTCTGACAACAGCTCCTG
>NW_007257883.1:2285-4448 GCF_000164805.1 Carlito syrichta | reverse complement strand
CCATTCAATTCCATTCCATTCCTCTCCAATCCATTCCTTTCCCATTTCTTGCAATTCCATTACTTTCCATTTCATTCCATTCCTCTCCATTCAAATCCATTGATTTCCATTCCATTAAATGGTTCTTGATTCCATTCCATTCCTCTACATTCCATTCCATTCCTCTCTTTTGCCTTCCATTCCATTCCTCTCCATTCAATTCCATTCTACTGCTCTCCATTCCACACCTTTCATTTCCTATCAATTCCCCTGCTCTGCTTTCCATTCCACTCCTCTCAATTCCATTCCATTCTACTCCATTCTATACCATTCCTCTCCCTTCCTTTCCATTCCTTTCCATTCCATTCAATTCCATTTCTCTCCATTCCATTTCTCTCCATTCCATTCCTTTCCTCTCCACTCCAATCCTTTCCTCTCCATTCCACTTCACTTCATTCCTTTCCATTCCATTACTCTCTATTCCATTTCATTCCTCTCCATTCCATTCACCTCCATTCCATTCCACTCCATTCCTTTCCATTCAAAATTTCTCCATTTCTTTCCTTTCCCTTCCTTTCCATTCCATTCCATTCCATTCCATTCCTCTTCATTCCATTCCACTCCATTTTTTCCTCTCTATTCCATTCCTCTCCATTTCATTCCATTCCTCTCTATTCCCTTCTATTCCATTCCACTCCGTTAAATTCCATTTAATTCTTCTCCATTCCATTGTATTCCACCCGCTTCCAATCCATTCCACTCCATTCCATTCCAATCCTCTCTACTTTATTCCATTCCTCTCGCTTCTATTCCATTCTATTCCATTCCACTTCATTCCATTCCTTTCTTCTCCATTCAGTTCCTCTCCATTCCAATCCTGTCTATTCCATTCCTCTCCTTTCCATTCCATTCCATTCCATTCCATTCTATTCCTCTGCATTGATTTCCATTCTATTCCTCTCCATTCCATTCCTTTTCATTCCATTAAGTTCCATTCCTCTCCATTCCATTCCATTTCTCTCCATTCCATTCCATTCTTCTCCAATCCATACCATTCCATTCCATTCCTCTCTGTTCAATTCCATTCCACTCCAATCCATATTAATCCAGTCCATTCCATTCCTCTCCATTCGATTTCACTCCATTCCTCTCCAGTCCATTTCTCTCCATTTCATTCCATTCCTATCCTTTCCATTCTATTACCCTCAACTGCATTCCTCTCCATTCCATTCCACTCCATTTCATTCATTCCTTTCCATTCCATTCCATACCACCCATTCCATTTATCTCCATTGCATACCATTCCAATCATCTCCATTCTATTCTATGTCACACCATTCGATTGTATTCGATTCGATTTGGTTGTACTCCATTCCATTCCATTCCTCTTTATTCCATTCCTCTCCATTCCATTTTATTCCATTCCATTCCACTCCATTCCATTTCATTCTATTTCATTCCATTCTTTTCCATTCTATTTCTCTATGCTTCAACTCTTTCCATTCCACCTCACTCTCTTCCATTACATTCCTCTCCATTCAACTCAATTTCATTCCGTTCCATTTCTGTCCATTCCACTCCACCACACACCATTCCATTTCATTCCATTCCATTCTTCTCCAGTCCTTTGCATTCCATTCTTCTCCATTTCTCCACATTCCATTCTATTCCATTCAATGCATTTCATTCCATTCTATTCCTCTCCATTCCATTCCATCCCATTCTACTCCATTCCATTGCATTCAATTCCTTTCCTCTCCATTCCATTCCATTTAATCCACGATACTCCATTCCTTTCCATTCCATTCCTCTCCAATCCATTTTCGCCCATTCTTCTCCATTGCATTCCATTCCATTCCATTCCTCTCCAATGCATTCCACTCCATTCCATTTCATTCCAGTCAATTCTTATCCATTGCTCTCTATTCCTTTACTCTCCTCTCGATTCCATTCCATTCCACTCCATTCCATTTCTCTACATTCCTCTCCATTCCATTGCATTCCATTCCTCTCCATTCTGTTCCTCTCGATTCTAGTCGATTCCTCTCTCCTCCGTTCTTCTGCATTCCTATCCTCTCTATTCCATTACACTACATTCCTCTCCAGTCCATTTCTCTTCATTCAATTCCATTCCATTCCTCTCCAATCCATTCCAGTTCATTCCTTTCTCTTCCATTCTTCTCC
>NW_007257883.1:0-1336 GCF_000164805.1 Carlito syrichta | reverse complement strand
ACTCCATTCCATTCCTCTCCATTCTTTGCATTCCTCTCCATTCCTTTCCTCTCCATTCCAATCCTCTACATTCCATTCCATTCCATTCCATTCCACTCCATTCAGTACCTCTCCATTCCCTTCACTTCCCTTCCATTGCATTCCAAGTCATTCCATTGCATTTCATTCCATTCCTCCTGACTCCAATTGATTATATTCCATTCCTCTCCATTCCATTCCATTCCTCTCCATTCCATTCCATTGTCACCCAATCCAGTCAATTCCATTCCAATCCATTCCTCTCCATTCCATTGCAATACATACTACTCCACTCCATTCCATTCCTCTCCATTCCAGTCCACTCCATTCCCCTCCATTCCATTCTTCTCCATTCCATTCCATTCCTCTCCATTACATGCCACTCCATTCCTTTCCACTCCATTTCTCTCCGTTCCATTCCTCTCCATTACATTCTATTCCACTCTATTCGATTCCATTCCATTCCATTACTCTCCATTCCTTACCATTCCTCTCCATTCTATTCCTCTCCATTTCAATCCTCTCCATTCTATTTCGTTCCATTCTTCTCCATTCTGTTCCTCTCCATTCCTTTCACTTCCTTTCCATTACATTCCATGCCATTCCATTCCATTCCATTCCTCCTGACTCCAATCCATTCCATCCCATTCCTCTTCATTCCATTCCGTTTCTCTCCATTCTATTCCATTCCTTTCTATCGTTTCCATTGCCCACCAATTCTTTCCATTCCATTCCATTCCTCTCCGTTCTATACCAATTCTCACTATTCCACTTCATTCCATTCCACTCCATTCGATTTCACTCCATTCCTCTCCAGTCCATTTCTCTCCATTCCATTCCATTCCTCCCCATCCATTCATCTCCTTTCCATTCCAATACATTACTCTCCATTCCATTCCTCTAATTTCCGTTACACCCCTCTCCATTCCCTTCTTCTGTATTCCAATCTTCTCCATTCCATTCCTCTCAATTCCATTTCTCTTCATTCCATTCCATTTCTCTCTTTTCCATTCCATTCCTTTTCCCACTATTCTTCTCCATTCCATTTCATTACGTTCCATTCCATTCCATGTTGCTACATTCAGTTCCATTCCATTCCTCTCTATTCCATTCCTTTCCATTCCATTCCATTCCATTCAATTCCTCTTCATTGTATTACATTTCTCACCATTTCATTCAATTCCTCTCCATTCCATTCATCTCTGTTCCATTCCAATCCATTCCTCTCCATTCCTCTCGATTCCATTCCATTCCTCTCCATTCCGTTCTTCTGTATTCCAATCCTCTCCATTTCATTTCATTCCATTCCTCTCCATTT
>NW_007257882.1:2270-3845 GCF_000164805.1 Carlito syrichta | reverse complement strand
CTGCCAGGATGCCGAGAAAGCACACCAAGAGGATGCTGTGGAAGCATGCCACCAGGATGCTGAAGAGGCATGTCAAGGAGGTGTACCGAGGAGACACCAAGGAGGAGCACCTCTGGGAGACTGAGGAGGTGTGCCATAGGAAGTCCAAGGAGTCACACCACCGGGAGGCCAAGTAGGCGCACCATGGGGATATCAAGGAGGCATACTGTAGGGATGCCAGGAAGGCACATCGGTTCTCCGATGAGGTGCACCACAGGGACACAGAGGAGGCATGCTCTGTGGAGGACGAAAAGTCCAGCACCCAACCTGGCATGGTGGCTCACGTCTACAATCCCAGCACTTTGGGAGGCCAATATGAGAGGTTTGCCTGAACCCACAGGTTCGAGAACAGCCTGGGCAACTTGGCGAGATCTCATCTCTACAAAATTCAAAAATTACCTGGGCGTGGTGGCGCATGCCTGTAGTACCAGCTACTTGGAAGGCAGAGGTGGAAGGATAGCCTGAGCCCAGGAGGTCGAGGCTGTGGTGACCGTGAGTGTGCCACTGCACTTCAGCCTGGACGACAGAGTGAGATTCTGACTCAAAAACAAAAAAAGAAAAGATAAGTCACTCCACGGCGATGGCAAAGAGCCATGCAATGAAGTGCTCAAGGACACACGCTGTGGGAAGGCCAAGAAGGTGTGCCATGGTGATGCCGAGGCGGCATGCCACTGGGATGCCACTGAGGCATACTGAGGAGACACCAAAAAGGCACATCAGGAGGAGGCCAAGAAGGTGCACCATGGGAAGTCCGAGGAGTCATGTGTCAGGGAGGCTGAGGCGTTGCACCGTGGGGATACAGAGGAGGTGCGCCGTGGGGATGCCAGAAGGCATGCCATGGGGATGCCTAAAATTGAGCCATGAGGAAGCCAAGAAGGTGCCTAGGGAGGACCCTGAGGAGGCACATCACGGGTTCACTGAGGAGGCAAGACGCAGAAACGTCAAGGAGGCACTCAAGGGAGATGCCGAGAAGGTGTGCCACAGGGCCGCCAAGGAGGGCTCTGTGGGGAGGTCAAGGAGGGGCGGCACACTGCAGGAATGTCAAGAATGCATGCTGTGGGGTAGTTGAGGAGGCATACGGTGGGGATGCAGAGGAGGCGCACTGCACGGATGTGGAGGATGAACGCCATGGCGTTTCCGTTGAGGTGTACTGTGAGTATGGCGAAGAGATGAACCGAAGGGATACCGACAAGGCAAGCCGCAGGGAGGCCATAAAGGTGAGCCGCAGGTAGGCTGAGGAGGTGCACATGGGGAATTGGAGCAGGCGCGCCATGGGGAAGCTGAGGAGGCTCGGCGCAAGCAAGTTGGGAAGTAGTGTCTTGGGTATAACCAGGAGGCGCGCTATAGAGACGCTGAGGAGGAGCGCCAAGGAAAAGCAAGTGCGCGGCTAAGAAATCAAGAAGTTGTAAAATGGGGAATCTGAGGAGGGATGCAACAGAGATGCGGAGGAGGAGTGCCATAAGGACGCCAAGGAGGTGCAGTGCACTGTGTGGTAGCTGAGGAGGGAGACTGCGAGGATGCTGTGGAAGCACGCCG
>NW_007257882.1:0-1687 GCF_000164805.1 Carlito syrichta | reverse complement strand
CTGTGGGAACGCTAAGAAGGCCTGTGGCCGGGAGTCGGAGGAGCCGCACGCGCTGCAAGGAACCCAAGGAGGCGTGCGGAAAGGAGCCCAAGGGTGCATGCCTCCGAAAGGCCAAGGAGACGTGCACTGGGAAGGCTGAGGAGGGTGTCACGGGAAGGCTTAAAAGGTGTGCCTAGGGAAGGCCTAGGAGGCGCGCTAGCCGTGGGGAGCCTGAAAAAGCATGTTGCCAGGAGGCGCACCACCGGACAGCCGAGGAGGCACACTGTCAGCACACCGAGGAGGCGTGCAGAGTAGACCTCAAGGAGGCGCATCACTGGAAAGCAGAGGAGGTGTGCCATGGGAAGCAAGCCACGGGCATATCGATGAGGTAAACCTTGGGGACACCAAGGAGGCCCCACAGAGTCGTCGAAAATCGGTCTGTGAGGACACTGAGGAGACACGATGTGGGATCGTCAGGAAGCACACCACAGGGTCTCTGAGAAGGCGAGCCGCATGGATACGAGGATGCGTGCCGCGGTGTCGCAGACGAGGCAACTGCAGTGAGGCCGTAGGGACTTCGAGGAGGCATGCAAGGTAGTTGCTGAGGAGGCACGACGCAGAAACGCTGAGGAGGCAAGCAGTGAGGACGCCAAAGAGATGTGCAGCAGGAACGTTGAAGAGGTGTGGGGACTTTGAGGTGGCGTGCTGCAGAGATGCCAAGGAGTCACGCCGCGTGGATGCTGAGAAGGCAAGCTACGTGGATACTGAGGATGCGCACAGAGTGTCACCCGTGAGGCATGTGGCAGGGATGCCAAGGAGGCATACCACACTGTCGTGGATGAGGCACACCACAGGGATGCTGAGAAGACGTGCCACAGGGTCGCTGATAAGACTTTTCGTGGGGAGGCAGAGGAGGCAGGCCGCGGGGATGCCAAGACGGCATGCGGCAAGGAGGCCAAGATGGTGTGCTGTGGGAAGGCCGAGGAGGCGTGTGCACTGAGGGGAGTCCAAGGAGGCGTATAGCGGGAAGGCTAAGGAGGTAAGCCACGGGAACGCGAGAGGTGCGCAGCAAGGAAGCAGAGGACATATGCAGCCCGGAGGTCAAGGAGGTGCGACAGGCAGCTGGAAAAGCTAGGAGGCTCTCACGACCGGCAGGCCAGGGAGGCATGGCGCGCTGCAAGGACAATGAGGAGGCGTGCTGCAGCAAGGCTGAGGAGGCGCGCCACCGAGAGGCCGAGATGGACCACTTCGAGGTCGCTGAAGAGGCATGCCACAAGGAGGCCGAGGAGGCACGCGGTGGAGAGGCCGAGAAAGCATGCCCCAGTAACTCTGGGGAGTTGTGGCACAGAGAGGCCATAAAGGTGTGCCACAGGGAGGCTGTGGAAGTGTGCCACTAGGAAAACAAGGAGGCGCATCACGAGGTTGCCGAGGAGACACGCCACCAGGACACCAAAGAGGCATGCGAAGAGGCTGCTGAGGAGGCACGCCGCTGGGGCACGACACGCTGTGGGGACGCCGAGCAGACGCACCTCACGGACGCCAAGGACGCACGCTGTGGGTTCCCGAGGAGGCTGCTGCAGGTACGCCTAGGAGGTGCGCTGCACTGCGGGGGTGCCGAAGGGGCAGGCCGCAGGGACACCAACGTGGCACGCTGTGGGGACGCTGAGGTGGAGTGCCGTGGGGCGACCAGAGAGGCGCCCCACGGAAA
>NW_007257881.1:0-1844 GCF_000164805.1 Carlito syrichta | reverse complement strand
AAAAATAAAATAAAAAATGCCATTGGGCATTTGATAGGAATTGCATTAAATCTGTAGACTGCCTTGGAGAGTATTTGACATTTATTTTTCTGATCAATGAGCATGAGATGTTTTATTTGTGTCTTCTACAGTTTCTTTCATCAGTGTCTTATAGCTTTTCTTGCACAGACCTTTCACTCTTTGGATTAAGTATATTCTTAGGTATTATTTTTTGCTGCTATTTTTAATGGGGTTGATTTCTTGATTTGGTTTTCAGCTTCATGGTTATCGGTGTGTAGAAATGCTGCTGATTTTTGTATGTTGATTTTGTGTCCTAAAACTGAATTCATTTTTTCACATCCAGAAGCCTTTTGGCAGAGTCTTTAAGGTTGTCTAGGTATACGATTATAGCTTTGGTAAATATTTAAAGATTTGTGGTCATAAAGCATTTCCTGATCATGAAACAGTAGAAATTGACAAGTTACTAAGGTCATAGCTGATGAAAATCTGACACCAAGCAAGTCTATAATGCTGATGAGACTTCACTATTTTGGTGTTATTGCCCCAGAAAGAAACTATCACTGGTAAGACAGACAAGAATTCAAAATGCCAAGGACAGAATAAGTGTGCTGAGATGTGCTGATGCAGCAGGCACACATGGGTGTAAGCTTGCTGTGATAGGCAAAAGCTTGTGACCTTGCTGTTTTCAAAGACTGAATCTCCTACCAGTCCATTATTATGTTAATAAAAATACATGACTCACCAGAGACATCTTAGTGAATTGGTTTCACAAGTGTTTTGTACCAGTGGCTTGTGCTCACCGCAGGGAAGCTGCACTGGATGATAACCACAGGATTTTGTTATTCCTTGGTAACTGTTTTGTTCACCTTCTAGCTGAAATTCTCATCATGTTAAAGCCATAAACTTACTCCCAAATGTGACTTCATTAATTCAGACAAGTAACCAAGGTATCCTGACATCCAAAAAGTAACTACAAAAACACTTTATTAAACAGCATACTAGCAGCAATGAACATAGACAGGTGCGTGCTACCACGCCCGGCTAATTTTTTTAATTTTATTGTAGAGATGAGGTCTCAACTGCCCAGGCAGGTCTCGAACCCATGGGCTCAGGCAATCCACCTGCCTCAGCCTTCCAAAGGCACGGGATTACAGGCTGAGCCACCGAGCCCGGCTAGTAGTTCATTTTTATTAAGAAAAGTAAGTATACATTCAGTTAAAATTTATGACATACAAAAATGAAAATATTCTCTAGTCTCACATGGA
Organism: Carlito syrichta; assembly: GCF_000164805.1. Taxonomy (NCBI): domain Eukaryota; kingdom Metazoa; phylum Chordata; class Mammalia; order Primates; family Tarsiidae; genus Carlito; species Carlito syrichta. Next base: position 579 of record NW_007257881.1, on the reverse strand, counting down.
AATATAAATTTTTCTTTAGCATTTATCATGTTACCAAATATTCTCATGCATAAACTCAAAATAACTGAATATTATATCACTCAACTGAAAGATTATACTTTTGAGCCAATCTTCTCACTAGTAAACATTTGAGATGCTTTTATTTTTCACTATAATAATCAAACTTCAATTCATTTACTTTTATTTAATGAAAAATTTTCAAAAGTAGAATTGCAGAGTTAGAGGATATGCACATTTTTTAAAGTCTTAGATTAAATTTCCATCTGGATATGTTTTATCAAGTTTAATTACTAGTAACAGTTTACAGCCAAGTCTCCACTTCCCTGAATCCTTGATCCTACTGGATATTACTAGTCAAGTATAATTCTTTGTACATTTTAAATATAGAAATTTATAATTTTCATGTAATTTCATTATTACTAATTGCTTATCAATTGTATAGTAGCAAAGGCAACTATGACTACTGTCTGCAGTCACCATAATGTAGCAGTGAGCTGATGCTTAGTGATACTTGATGCTTTGAAGGGCAAAGATTATAGAACAATTAACCTCAACAGGGTTTGTCAGAGAGCTATAGTT
>NW_007257880.1:1666-6021 GCF_000164805.1 Carlito syrichta | reverse complement strand
CTAACTAGTTAAGTCACCAAGTTAAGTCAGCTGGCTAGCCAATAGGCTAGCTATATAGGAAGATAGTTCATTAGACTGACTAGCAAGCAGACCAGCTATTTCAGTCAGCTAGTTAAGTCAGCTGGCTAGCCAGCTGGCTACTTCATTAACTCAGCTAGTTAAGTCAGTTGGCTAGCCTTCTGGCTAACTCGTTAGATAGGCATTGAAGTCAGCTGACTTGCTGGCTGGCTAGATAGTTAAGTCAGCTAGTTAAGTAAGCTGGTTAGCCAGCTTGCTAGCGAGGTACCTAGCTAGTTATGTCAGCTGTCTAGCCAGCTGGCTTGCTAGTTAACTCACCTAGTTAAGTCAGGTCTTTAGCCAGCTGGCTAGCTAGGTAGCTTGCTAGTTAAGTCAGCTGGCTAGACAGCTGGCTAGCTAGGTAATTCACCTAGTTAATTCAGCTGGATAGCCAACTGGCTAGCCAGGTGATGACCGAGTTAAGTCAATTGACTAGCCAGCTGACTAGCTAATTAAGTCAGCTAGTTTAGCCAGCTGGCTCTCCTGGTGGCTAGAGAGTTAGAGAGCTAGTTAAGTCAGCTGGCTAGCCAGCTGGATAATTCATTGTCAGCTAGTTTAGTCACCTGGCTGGCCAGATGCCAAGGTCGTTAATCAACTAGGTAAATCAGTTTGTTAACCAGTTGTGTAGCTAGTTAAGTCACCTCAGTAAATCAGTTGGCTTGCCAGCTCGCTAGCTAGTTAAAAAGATAGTTAATTCAGAAGGTTAGACAGCTGGCTAGCTAGTTATTTCAGCTACTTAAGTCAGTCGGATAGCTAGGTTAAGTCAGCTAGCTAGTTAAGTCAGCTAGATATGTCAGCTACCTAGCTAGTTCATTGAGCTACTTAACTCAGGTAGCTAGACGGATAGATAGCTAGGCAACTTGCTAGTTATTTCAGCTAGTAATGTCAGCTGACTAGCTAGGTAACTTGGTAGTTAAGTCAGCTACTAAAGTCAGCTGGCTAGCTAGTTAAGTCAGCATGTTATGTCAGCTGGCTAGTCAACTGCCTAGCTGGGTAGCTAACTAGTTAAGTCAGCTGGCTAGCCAGCTGGTTAGCTAGGTAGCTAGGTAGTTAAATCAGCTGGCAAACCAAGGCGATACATAGGTACTAGGTATTTAAGTCAGCTGGCTAGCCACCTGTATAGCTACTGGTGACAGCTAATTAAGTCAGATGGCTAGCCAGCAGGTTAACTAGTTCTTTCAGCTATTTGAGTCAGCTGGCAAGAGAGCTGGCTAGCTGATTAATTCAGCTTGTTAATTCAAGTTGCTAGCCAACTGGATAGCTAGGTAGCTCACGAGTCATGACAGCTGAATGGCCAGCTGGCTAGCTCGTTAAGTCAGTTAGTTAAGTCACTGGATAGTCAGCGGGCTAAGTAGGTAGCCAGCTAATTAAGTCAGCGGGCTAGCCAGCTGGCTAGTTAGTTAAGTCAGTGAGTTGAGTTAGCTGGCTAACTGGCTAGCTGACTAGGTGGCTAGCTAGTTAAGCCAGCTGACTAGCCAATTGTCTATCTACTTAAGTCAGCTAGTTAAGTCAGCTGGTTAGCTGGCTGGCTAGGTGGGTGGCTGGCAAGTTAAGCCACCTGGTGAGCAAGCAGGTCAGTTAGGTGGCCAGTTAGTTAAGCTGGCTGGCTAGAGTGCTGAGCAGCAGGGTGGCTGGTTTGTTAAGCCGGCTGGCTATCCAACTGTCCAGCCAGTCGGGTGGCTATTTAAGCCTACTGGCTAGCCAGCTGGCCATCCCGCTATCTAGCTGTCCATTGGCATAGGCAGCTAGCCAGTCAGGTATCTAGCTAGATAAGCCAGCTGGCTGGCCATCTAGCAAACCAGGTAGCTAGCTAGTTTAGTCAGCTGACTAGCCAGCTAGCCAACCAACTAGCTAGTCAGCTAGTTAAGTCAGCTAGTTAGTCAGCTAGCTATATAATTTAGCTAGCAAGTCAGCTAACTATTCAGGTAGGTACTTAAGTCAACTAGGTAAACAGCTTGCTAGTCAGCTAGCTAGATAAGTCAGCTAGCTACTCAGTTAGCTACTCAGTTAGATAGTTAAGTCAGCTAGCCAGCTAACAAGTCAGTTAGCTTGCTAGTTAAGTCGGTTAGCTGGGCAGCTAGTTAACGTGTTTTCTAGCTAGTTATATCAGCAAGATAGCCAGCTAGCTAGTCAGCTAGCTATTTAAGTCAGCTAGCAAATCAGCTAGTTACTTAGCTAACTAGTCGACTAGCAACTCAGCTAGTTGTTCAGCTAACTAGCAGGCTCACTCACTTTCTATTAGGTCAGCTAACTAGTCTGCTCCATCGCCTACCAACCGGTCAGCAAATTAGTCTGTTCGCCTGCCAGCCAACTGGTCAGCTAAATTGTTGACTCGCTCACAGGCCAACAAGTCAGCTAACTAGTAGGCTGGATAGCAAGCTGACTAGTTAATTCAGCTCACCAGTCAGTTTGTTCACCAACAGACTAGTTAAGGCAGCTCATCCATTGGCTCACTCACCGGGTGACTAGTTAAGTCAGCTCACCAGTCAGCTCATGTGCCGGTCAACTAGTTTAGTCTTCTGACCAGTCAACTCACTAGCCAACCAACTAAAGTCAGCTGACCCATCACCTGATTTGCTGGCCTACTAGTAAAGTCAGCAGACAAGTCAGCTCACTTGCCAGCTGACTACTTAATTCAGCTGACCAGTTGGCTTACTCACCGTCCAACTAGTTAAGCCAGGTGACGAATTGGCTCACTCACCACCCGACTAGTTAAGTCAGCTCTCCAGTCAGCTCACTTGCTGGCCAAGTAAAGTCAGCTAACCGGTCAGCTGACTAGCCGGCCAAATAGTTAAATCAGCTAACCAATCGCCCAACTAGTTGGCCAACTAGTCAGCTGACAATTTACATCAGCTAACTAGTGTGTTGACTAGTTAGGTTAGGTAAGCTAAGTAGTCTGCCGACTCATCGGACGACTAATTATGTAGCATACTAGCCAGCCAACAATTTAAATGAGTGAGCTAGTGGGCCAATTAGTCAATGGATTAGTTAACCCAGCTAATTAGTCGGCTGAGTAGTCAACCATCTTGTTAAGCCAGCGAACACGTTGGCCGAGTAGTCAGCTAACGTGTTAAACCAGCTAACTAGATGGCAGACTCGTCAGCCAACAAGTTCATTCACCTAAATAACTCATTACCCAATTAGTTAAGTCAGCAAGTTAACTCGTTTACCAACTCGTTAAAACAGTTATCTAACTCATTAACCATCTTTTTAAGTCAGCTAGTTGTCTCATTAGCCAACTAGCTAAGTCAGCTATCCAAGAGAGCTAGCTAACTAGCTAGCTAGCTAATCAGCTAGATAAGTCAGCTAGTTCACTAGTTAGCTAACTATATAATTCAGCTACTTCAGTCTGCTGCCTAACTAGTTAGCTAATTACTTAGATCAGCTAGTTATTCAACAATGTTAAATAGTGAGCTAACTATATATTTCAGGTAGTTAAGTCAGCCAGCTAACAAGTTAAATTAGTCAGTTAGGTCAGCTAGCTCAGTAGTTAATCAGCTATCTAAGTCAGCCAGTTAAGTCAGCTTTCTAATTAACTCAGCTGGTTAAGACATCTAGCAATTAGTTAACTAACAGGTTAAGTCATCAGGTTGAGTCAGGTAGTTACCTAGTTACCTAACGTGTTAAGTCAGCTGGTTGAGACAGTTACCTCGGTAATTAGAAAATGAGTTGAAGCAGTTGGTTGAGTGGGCTTGTTAACTAGTTAGCTAATGAGTTAAGTCAGCTGAATGAGTCAGTTAGCTAGCTAGTTAGCTAACGAGTTAAGCAGTTGGCTGAGTCAGCTAGCTAGCTCGTTAGCCAATGAGTTAAGTCATATGATTAACTCAGCTAGCTAGCACATTAGATAATGAGTTAGCTAACTAGTTATCTAGCTGTTTAAGTGAGCTAGCTATCTAGGCAGCTAACTATTTAAGTCAGCTTGTTAGCTAGGTAGCTAACTGGTTAGCTAGCTATTAAGTCAGCGTGCTAGTTAGGTAGCTAGTTAGTTAGCTAATTATTTAAGTCAGCTAGCTGGCAAGGTAGCTAGCCAATTAAGTCAGCTAATTAAGTCAGCTGGCTAGCCAGCTTGCTAGCTAGGTACCAAGCTAATTAAGCCAGTTGGCTAGACAGCAGCCTAACTGGTTAATTCAGCTAGTTAAGAGAGCTGGCTAGCCAACTGGCAAGGTAGGTAGCTAGGTAGTTAAGTCAGCCAGATAGTTAACTGACTAGCTAGTGATGCCAGGAAGTTAAGACAGCTGGCTAGCCAACTGGCTAGCTGTTTAAGTCAGCTAGTTTAGGTCAGAAATCTAGCCAGCTGG
>NW_007257880.1:0-941 GCF_000164805.1 Carlito syrichta | reverse complement strand
AATAATTCAGCTGACTAGCAAACAGGCCAAATATTTAGGTCAGCTAGTTAAGTCAGCTGGCTAGCCAGCTGGTTAGCTAGGTTGTGAGCTAGTTAAGTCAGTTGGCTAGCCAACTCACTAGCTAGTTAAGTCAAGTAGTTAAGTCAGGTGGCAAGCCAGCTAGCTAGCTATGTAGAGAGTTAGGTAAGTCAGCTGGCTAGCCAGCTGGTGAACTAGTTAAGTCAGCTGTCTAGCTGGTTAAGTCAACTAGTTAAGTCAGCTGACTAGCCATTTGGCTAGCTAGGTAGCAAGCTAGTTTAGTCAGCTTGCTAGCCAGCTAGCTCGCTAGCCAGCTAAGCTAGTTAAGTCAGCTAGTAATCTCAGCTGGCCTCCCAGCTGGCTAGATAGGTAGCTAGCTAGTTAAGTCAGCTGGTAAGTCAGTTGGCTAACTGGTAAAGTCAACTAAATAATTCACCTGGCCAGCCAGGTGGCTAGCTAGTTAAGTAAGCTAGTTAAGTCAGACAGCTTGCCAGCTGGCTAGCTGGTTATGTCATCTAGTTAAGTCAGCTGGCCTGTCAGCTGGCTAGCTAGGTAGCTAGCTAGTCAAGTCAGTTAGCTAGCTAGGTAGTTATTTAAATCAGCTGGCTGGCTAGCTAGGTAGCTAGCTAGTTAAATTAGCTGCTAGGTAGTTATTTAAATCAACTGGCTAGCTAGTTAATTAGTTAGTTAAGTCAACTGGATAGCCAGTTTCCTATCAGGGTAGCTATCTAGTTAAATTAGCTGGCTAGCCAGTTTGCTAGCTAGTTAAGTCACCTATTTAAGTCAGCTCGTTTTCCAGCAGTTTAGCTGGGTAGTTAGGTAGTTCAGTTAGCTGGCAATCCAGTGGGCTATGTGGGTAGGTAGCTAGTAAGTCAGTTGGCTAGCCATTAGGTTATCTAGTTATGTCAGCTAGTTGTCAGTTG
>NW_007257879.1:290979-317054 GCF_000164805.1 Carlito syrichta | reverse complement strand
AAATGACCTCACGCTCTCATGGTCCAAACTTCTTTACCTTTGACTCTGGGGAGAACTGAGAGTAGAACCTTCATTGTATTGTGGCTCTGAGTGACAGAGTTGTGGGGTCTGGTTAGGAATGTTGAGGTCCATAGGACCTGCTACCAGGAAGGAGAGATTGGACTTCCTGGGAGGGTCTGAAACTGTTGTCTACCATGGAGTTTGTTCATCTCCAGTCTTTCAGTGGTTCAACAAGATTCACGCAGATTATCTAGGATAATCTTCCTGACATTGAAGGAAACATATGGATGACTTTAATAACATCAAGTAACTACCTTCATGGAAACATATGGGCTAGTTTTATTTGAATAATAGAGATACGTGCTTGCCAATTTGACACATAAGACTGATTACTGTCATGATTATGTTATATTCTATATTCTGCACTAGAATCAGGCTTATATGTAATTTTTGTAAAATAATTGATAACTCTGGTCTTCTGAGAGGCCAGTTCCAAGACTTCATGTGTGCTTTTATTTATTTATTTATTATTCATTATTCATTATTTTTTTTGAGTTGGAGTCTCACTCTATCACCCAGACTGGAGTGCAGTGGCCGCTCCTGGCCACAGCAACCTCAACCTCCTGGGCTCTGATGATCCTTCTGCTTCAGCCTTCCTAGTAGTTGGAATTATAGGCACGCACTACCATGCCTGGCTGATTTTTTAAAATTTATTGTAGACATGAGGTCTCACCAAGTTGCCCAGGTGGGTCTCGAACCTTTGGGCTCAGGTAATCCACTCACCTCAGCCACTGAACCCGGCTTCATGTGCACTTTTAATAGAGTATTTTCATCCTATTGAGAAGAAATTCAAGGAAAGTGAAATAAAACTGAGGAAATTGTTAGCATAATATGTCCCAGAGTGAAAGAAAGCGGGAAGGAAGATTTCATGGAGATGTCCTAGGCTTCTCTGTAGTCCAAGGCAGGTTCACAATATCTTTGAATCATCACCAAGTCAATGTGTCCCCTTAGGGGACTCCATAGCTCCCAGCAAAAGCTTTGTCTCGGTTCATGGAGCTCAGCTGTCTCCAGAAATTGGACCATGGAAAGTAAGAATTCAGCATGAGCCACACCGTGGACCTCACAGAGTAGCAGCCAAACCTGGTCCAGGTGAATGGTGCTCTCATAGGTGCAGCGATGGAAGTGCTTTCTCAGGGCCCACATGTTGTTGTCAGTTTCTATAATGATCAGAGTCTTTTAATTTATTGTCTTGGAATACACATATGGCTAGCGTGCAGCCTGTCATGCATGCATTGTATTATTTAGATTTACTCCAATTACATCATTCCCTAATTCTGCAGTGTCCTGGCACAGAGTTGCCTTTCCTATTAGAAACTCTATTTTTTTTTTTTTAAGTTGGAGCTTCACTCCATCTCCCAGACTGGAGTGCAGTGGCCGCTCCCGGCCACCGCAGCCTCGACCCACTAGGCTCTGGTGATCCTTCCACTTCAGCCTACCGAGTAGCCAGAATTACAGGTGCGTGTTACCACGTCTGGCTGATTTTTGATTTATTGTAGAGACGAGGTCTTGTTGCCCAGGCAGGTCTCGAACCCGCCGGCTCAGGCAATCCACTCACCTCAGCCTAGAAACTCTTAAATGGATTGAGAAAATGCATTTTCCACCTTCTTTGTCTTTCATATACAGAGCTAGTCATTGGAGTGCATTTGTCCTTTTCCTCGCTGCGTCTTGTCTCCCCAGGGAGATCAACTTCTGGAGAACAAGCTACCCCTTTACCCACTGGAAACTGTTGTGACCCTGACACATTTTAGTAGAGTCATCAGCGTATTTTCAAGTGATGGAACATCCAGCAGTCCCACTGTGAGTGTCAATTGCTCTGGCTTAATTGTGGGTTCAGAATTAGAAAAAGCTTAGCTCACTATGGCTCAGCTCCGTTATGCAACTCATCATCAGAAATGCAGGTGACAACTCAGTATCAGTATTCTTGGCACCATTTTCTCAGCTTATTCTGTTGTCAGTTTTATTAAAAAATGTGTCTCCTTCTTGTTTTCTAACTAGTCTCAGAAATTGCTGAATTCAATAAGGAAGTAAAATATTGAAATTGTTTGTGAACATATAAATTAAAATTCATGTAGAGTAACTGTGTGTAAATAAGAGACAACCAGGTACATTTCAAGGAACATGATTTCTGGATCAAATAGTCAAACCAGGATTAAGCTTTCCAAAAGTTGCCTCCTGTAGTGTCGCTGAAGGAGGGACACTCAACTGATGCTGTCTCCTGCTGGAAAGTAGCCCAGTACTGAAGGTGAGATTACACAGGGGAAATACAACACCTGTTTATTAACCCTTGCTGAACTCACGTCCAGCAGCCAGGACAGTAGCAAGACGTAAGACAGAGCGTCTCAGAGTGGGGCATCCAGCCCTCCTGTATTTGACCCTCATGGGGACTACCAAGTCACCAGCAGATGTTCCTAACTCACCCAACACAGTGACCCACTGAGTAGCATGTGACAGAGGAATGAGGAATGGTGTTATATCCTTTTACTCTACAACATCTAACCCTTGTATAATCTGTGCCTTGATTGAGTCAAAGCAAAACTGAAGTGAGTATAAATGTTCAGTTAACATCTGTCTTAGAATTTTCACTAAAATACCCTTGTTATCATCACCCTCATCATGATGTAAATACCAACATGCCTATTAAATCACCATGAAGAAAATTGCTCCTATCAAAAAAATAATTGAATTAAAAATTGCATCCCATAAGATAGGTTCTTGTAGTGAGGCCATAAGAGATAAGATATTCAAATGGAACCTCATTAAAATGAGAATGCTTCTGCAAAGTCAAAGAAACCATTAAGAGAGCAGGGAGAGAGCCACAGACTGGGAAAAATATTTACCAACTCCATGTCTGACAAAGACGTAACATCAAGGATCAACCAGGAACTCAAACGTGCTGAAACGAAAAACAAAACAAAACAAAAACAGTCCCATCACAAAGTGGCCAAAAGATATGAATAGACACTTCCCAAAAGAATACATTCAAGCAACCTACAGATACATGAAAAAATGTTCAGTCTCACTAGTCATCAAAGAGATGCAAATTAAATCTACGTTGAGATAAGACCGAACTCCAGTAAGAATGGCCATTATTAGTAACTCAAAAAATAACAGTTGCTGGAGAGGATGTAGCAAAAAGTAACACTTCTACACTGTTGGTGGGAGTGTAAACTAGTAGAGGCTCTGTGGAAATCAGTGTGATGATTCCTAAAAGTGCTAAAAATAGACCTTCCAAATGACTCCACATTCCATCTACTAGAAATATACCTGGAAGCACTCAAATCACTCTATATAAAAGGTACTTGTACACGTATGTTTATCTCAGCATTGTTCACAATAGCAAGAACATGGAACCAATTGTGCTGCCCATGAAAAGAAGACTGGATAAAAAAGTAGTACATATACACAGTAGAATATTATGCAGCTATAAAGAAGAACAAAATCAAGAACTTCACAGCAACCTGGATAGAATTAGAGTTTATAATACTGAGTGATCTCTCACAAAAAAAGAGCTGAGTATCACATGATCTCATTCATAAGTTTACCTTGAATAACTAACATAATATTATAAGAAAAGGATTGACAGAAGCAGGAAACTGTAGGGGGGAGGGAGGTGGGGAGTTGGGATTTACAGTATCCAATATCTGCCTAGGGTAGGGAGGTCACATCTCATCAACAAGCATACCTGCACAGTGAATATTTATATAACTCACGCTAAATTTTACCCCACAATTTAAAATTAAAATTAAGAGAGAAAAAAAAAAACTGGTGATGCCCTCCCCTAGCCAAGCACTGGTCAGGTCATGTGTTCATTGAACTGTGTCCTGGCCATGTATCCTAGTTTTGTCCCATCTCCTCTACCTCAATGACGTGAATCTCCACTGTCTCTCTAATTTACTTTCTAAATAATCTATAAAGTGAGTTACAAAATATCAGAAAGATAAATGGCACCATTTTATTTAGTTCCAGCACACATTTGAGTCCTCTAAGACGAGTCCTCTGAGAAGTCTCAGATAAATTTTGGTAATATATTTTCTATTAGAAGATAGTGTTTTACTTCATAAACAGGTATGCCCTAAATCACAGACTATGTTATAACAAAAACTGCCCAGGGATCATTTTTACTTCAAGTTAGTACATGACTCACTTTTGTTTCGCCAAATACATCACTCTGAAGTTTCTCATCATTGCTTGGTGGGGGAGGGGAATCTCCCTGGATTACTACCTCAGTTCTGGTATACAACTTCCTGAATGAGGTTTTACCTCAGACAGGTACTCACTGTCCATACATGAACTCTTTTCTCAGACAAACACACAGGTCTTACCAGGTTATGATCATCTAACAGTGGTATTGACCCACAAGGCTCCCTGTATTTCCTTGGGCAATTTAGCTTCTCTATCTCCACCCACACTTTGGTTATTGATGTTGCTTGAGTATTCTACACTCTATCTGTCTCTTGGTGTCCTCATTGGCTAAATAACCACCCAGGGTGTGGAAGAAGATCTGAGATTTCTCTGAAAAGAGACAAGATGTCAAGCTCAAGATGAAAATCCTTCACATCCTTGCTGTGTCATGTTCTGGAAAGGGTCTCTGAAAGCCACTTTGAGGTGTGTGTCCTACATCATGTTCATCCACTTCCATATGAGAAAAGCATAGGAGACAAATAAGAAGTTCCTGTATTTCAACATCCTTGATTTTTTGTTTTTCTCCAGTGACAGTTATTTTTTGATTTTGTTAAAAAGCAAAGTATGATATTCATTATAGAATATATAATATATATGAGTCGTATGATATATATTACAATTCTCTTAGAATGTATATTTATAATTACATATGTATTTTGTATATGTATGCATATATATGTGTGTATATATATAAAATCTTCCAAGATAAACAGTTTTAGATCCTATAAAATTGATCTTAAGCATTATATGCACAACAATCTCTCTAAAATATAAAAGAGGCTAGAATTACTTCTTAATTAGAAATAACTGAAAAGTAATCAAGGAATTACAGTAAATAACATTATAAGGTGTTTGACATCACATAACAAAAACGGTATTCTCTGAAAGATAGGAAAGAAAGTAGCACTCTGACAAATGCTTACGGAGATATCCTTTAAAAGTTTTCAGGTCAGCGTCTGAGGAGGACTCTGGTTTAATCCAGTGAATTTGAAGTATGAAAAAGGATCTGAGAACCCAATAGTCCATGAAGTGTAGATATTGTAGTTAGACAGTGAGATGCAGATGCTGTTCTTGGTGACCTCCATCCCTAACAAAAAGAACACCTGTTCATGAGCAAAGTGCACATCAGTGTGTGGGAAGCAGGCATATTGCATATGGGAATACACAGGGAGCTTTTCTTAAAATCTAGAAGTATACCAAAATATATAAACAATTATCATCAGAGTGTGTGTGAAACATATATCAGAAACTGGCAAGCTACGGTACTCATAAATTCAATAGAGATAAAATAATAAAACGCATCAGAGCATGGTGGGGAAAAGCTAGCCAGAATTTATAAAATATTTTTTTCTACATTTTTTTAAATGGAGGTTTTTAAAGAAGCAAAAGAGTGTCAACAATGCCCAGAAAATAATTTCAGAACAAAAGAGTTTTGTCAGTGGGTCGGGATGTAAAACTTCACAGACTGAGACTTCAAAGCAATCATTAGAAAAATTTTCAAAGCACTAATATAAGCAATTCTTATAGAAGTACACATTTTAGCTAATTCATGCTTATATTATTCAAACAATTATCTCAAGCTTCTTCTCTCTGATTAATAGAATGTGGAAATGGTCAAATATAGGCCACTCTCAATCTTTCCAAGGTTATGAGACATGAATGAAGCCAAATACAGAGGAGTATCAGTTGCAGATAAACTTGTCAGATGCAATAAAATGAAAATCCAGTGGTTATTGTTTATGACCATAACACCACTTCCTTCCTACCATAGACTTCTTTGGGGCCTACTCTGAATCTGAGGGGACAGTGCATTCTTAATCAGTTAATCTTACTGCATCTTAGTCATATCTTATGCAGTCAACAACCAACACTTTCAGCAGTAGAACCCACTGCAAATCACAAGCCTTTACTTATTGTACAACCGTGTTTTCAAAACAACCCTATGAGTTAAGGAATGATCATGACCATGGTAGTGAAAATGATTAACTTCCATAGAATGAGAGGATCTTAGGACAGACAGAATGAAGGTACATGTATACCGGTGTATTGTCTAGAAATATCCATCTCTGTCATTGCCTTATGTAGTAAGGAGGATAATGTGAACCAGAAGACGTCTCCACGAATATTTGACCACAGAGATCATCTCCAGTGCAGGTGCAGAGCAAGGCTGAAACAATTTTCCAGCCCCTTACCTGAGAGTCCTCCAGGTCACCTGTCAAAACCTCTCCTCATTACTGACTGAGAAAAGGAAAGTCAGACCTGTTGCCCTCTGTGTGTACAGGTCTGAATGGGTTCAAGGGCAAAGACAATTATACATAGACTATTTCTATGCAGGTGCACAGCAGAGAAGTGAACAGGCACTTGTTTAAACAATTAATGAAAGTGGTTTTAAACAAATATTTTCTATTCTTAACAGTTCAATCTCCACTTTAGAGAGCCTAAATCCCCAAACTTAGGTGCAACCACAGATCTTACATGTGGACACTCTTCTGTCTCCTAAAGGGAGGAGGAAAACTATCTGTTTTAATCTCTACTCCCATTCTCCAGGACAGTTACGATAAGGCTGCATGTTCCTTAGAAGAGCACAGAAAGAGGAGGTTCTGTCTGAGGAGGGGGATCTCTCCACCTAGTCTGCATCCAAACATCAAGCACTCTAGGACGACGTGAAAGCCATGGTCCTGAAATGCGCAGGTGTCCCAACTGCAGGGCAAACACATCAGTGGTCTCACCACGCCTTATTAAGGACACACTCCCCTACGGAGTCCTCAGACCATATATCTCCCCATAGGGTCACAATCCGCCAGAAGAGAATGCAGATCTCTACCAATGTCACCTTTCCCTGTGATGAAAAGCACACCATGAACTCTGGGTGAGTGACTCATGTGTCTACCATGGACAAGCTTTGTTCCACAATCCTGTTGCTGACCATCTCTTCCTTTGAGTGCTTTGGTCAAGGACTCCCACAACAGTTAAATGCCGCCTGTTCTCTTCTGAACAGAGTTCACCTACTTCTTGTGCTTTCTCCACAGGTGTCCTCTCCCAGGTAACCTGCTGTAGTCTGGTCCTGAACTGCTGAAGCCCACACACACACTGATGCTGACCTGCACCTTCTCTGGGTTCTCACTGAGCACTTCTGGAATGAGTGTGTGCTGGATCTATCAGATCCAAGGAAGGCACTTGCATACCTGTGGTGCAATAAAGATAAGTACTACAGCCCATCTCCTAAGAGCATGTTTACCATCCTCAAGGACACCTCCAAAAACCTGGTCCTCCTAACAATGACCAACATGGACCTTGTAGACACAGTCACACATTATTGTGCACAGAGAACAAAAAGACACAGTCTTGGGTGAATACCGCACAAGAACCCAGTTATCAGTTGTGATCCCTTCCCACCTCTGCAGAACAGGAAAGAGCAGTTGTGATGACATATCCTGTCAGTCTGGGGTTCCCATCACCACACAGCTGACTCAGAGCCCTACTTTCCTTCCTATTATTTACTAATACACGACTGGTTATCTACTAGTGGTCCACAGGTAGACGCAGTATTCTGTTTAACAAAGGTTCAATATAAAATATCCTTTAGCTAGGTAAGATGCATCACTGATATGTTATTACTTGTTTCATGGGCTCACCGCATCCAAGTACAAGTATACAAATAAGCAAAATGTGTGCCTTTTTAAAACTAGGAAATAAACTTGCAGAAGCATGTGGGAATATGGAAGCATGAGGAATTACAGAAATGCAATACTAGCTTTTCTCATAATGAAGAACTCATGTAATTGAAAGATGCACTGAGAGTACTTGACGCCACAACACATTTTTTAGAATGGCTGAAATTAAAAAGAAATATTGACAATAACATTGCTGGTGAACATGCCAGGCCCTAGAGCCAAGAATACTTCTACTGGAAATACAAAATGAAAAAGCTACACTGGAAAATAATGAAAAGTTTCTTATGGGGTTAAATATGCCCATAACAAATTACCCAGAAATCTACACCTGAATGATTACTATGGAGTTATATAATCATATTCATACACATCTGTATGCATATGTTTGCACAAAATTTAAAGGTGCTAGAAACTAGACATAATACCAACATATTCAAAAGTTTAAAGGATAAATGAACTATGTAACCTGAATACTGCTCATTAATTAAAATAGAAAACTACTGATGCACACATTATTACAGGTGGATCCCCAGTCATGATTGCTAGGCAAATGCAGAGAAAAATAGAATGAGCCGAGTAGTTCAGCAAGGAAAGAAAATTTATTAAAGGGAGATAAGGGAGACTGGTCATAGAGAAGAATCATTCCCTTGTTCTTTTTTGTGTGTTCCTTTTATATTGTGTAGTTGGAGTTTGGTTGTCATGTAGCTCTGAGAGAGCAGGTGCTGGTGGTCACATAACCCGGAGATGTGACCTTGAGGAAGCAGGCTGGTGCGAGAGGTCACACAGTCTGGAGGCATAGCCTTGAGGAAGCAGGTTGGTGCTGGTGGTCACGCAACCTAGAGACATGACCTTGAGAAAGCAGGTGACAGCAGCAAAAGCAAGATGTCTCTTAAGCAATGCGAGGTGAGCACAATTAGTCAGTTTATCAATGCCTCTCCCCCCCACCCTTTGTAAGTCCTAACGTTCTAGTCTTTTTATTTTGGATAGGGCTGAAGATCAATTTTCTCTGTTTCCTGCTGCACAGGGATGTTGTGGGGGCTGTGATAGAAAATGGCTGGAATGTGGGTTAAGGGGGATTGTGTGCACTCGAAGCATTTGGTAATTTGAACAGGTTAGAAGTAGTTGATGGATAGAGTGGCTAATGAAGGCTTGTAAGTGTTTCTAAAGAAATTTTGAAAAGATGCATTAAACATGGGCAAAAAGTAAGAATGAATATAAGTACAATGAGAGGGCCTAGAAAGGGTAGGCCCCATGGCATCCAATTCAAGTTGGTTAGTCATTTTTCCCATGAATCACTGAGGTACTGATGTATTCTTGAGACCCTTGTTAGATTTCTTGTTGCCTCCATTATAACAGCCGAATTATTAGTGTAGAAGCAGCAAGTTTTCCAAAAATAGGCAGAGGCCTCGTTTTTCTGCTGTTTGAAGGTATCACCCTCTTCTGTTTTAGAGGAATATGGTTGTCAGGGAAATTAGCTGATTGTGGAAAGTAACAAGGCTTGTAGCTGTTTTTTCTATGCTCTCAGTAAGGTCTCTTGAAAGGTTTTGAACATAATTTAAATAGGTTGTGAGCCCTGCAGTCCTGTTCCCGTCCCAGCCATTATTTCTAAACCTATTATTAAGGGAATGAATTGAATTGCCCATTTGTGTTGGTTGTGAACTAGTGGGAGAGGGAGGGTTTGATTATTAGGATCAATAGAGATATCTGGGGCTAGATATACCAAGGTACATGTTCCTGTCCATTTCGTGGGAAGACATACATAGGTGGATGTTTCATTTAAGAAAAATATTTTAGGAGTAAGGAGACAAGAACTGAAATTGATAGTAAAATAGGAGTCTTTCTGGGAATTTGTAGACAGCTTCCCAAATTGACAGGTAGCCTGCCAGCATTCCCCCTGAAGTGGGATATTTATGTTACATGTAAAAAGGGGTTTTCTTGAAAAATCAAGACAGTGCCTAGCAGTTCCTGAGACATTATAGACAGATTGGTCTGAAGGAAAGGATAAATGAAAAGTTTATACAGAGATATGGGGGTATAGTTTTTAGCCAGGGGCAGGAATTGTTTCTGGAGTTTTGAATAGGTTTTAGGGCTTTCTTTGGTAAGACTGAGGAGCAGACTGTAAGTATAATGTAAATATCATGCCACATTAAGCTGTAAGACTGGGTAAGATATTTACATTTTTAAAGATATTTATCAGGGTCTGAGGACAAAGATCCGAGATGCTTATCAACTGGGGATAGGTTGGAGCTAGAGAATAGGACGTGAACTAGAATAATGCCTCCTGCTCCAGCTACTTCCCATAAAAGGAGGAGTGGAGCATGGAAAGGAGCAGAGCCCTGTTGTGACGCTTTTTGTTTCAAGATTGTTAGGACCAGGCATGGGGTGGGGGTTTAGGGAAATTGAGGTAGAGTCTTGGCACTTTTCTAGTAAAGGGTGGCTCTGTGCTTTAGGAGCTTGCTTTGGGAACAGATATAGAAGGGGTTTGGGTTGAGAAGGGATGTAAGGTGGAGGCTGTGGAGCTGGATCAGGGACGATTTCAATGGGGTTGGAAGCAAAGGCGGGTAGACTGTGATCAGAAGAGTCAAAGGAAGATGGAGACAAGTCTGAACAGGGATCGGGGCATGCTGTGTTAAGAGCAGAGTAATCTAGAAGTATTTGAGAAGGAAAGCAAGATTTACAGAGAGAGGGTCGAAAGCGAAGAGTGAGGACAACCTGAACATAAGGGATTTTTTGAACACTTGCCATTGCAGTGGCAGAAGTTGTCGAGGTCCTGTAGAGTTTTATAATGCAGACTTTGGTTTTTTGGCCATTGAGACCCATCATTAAGTTTGTATAGTGGCCAGATAGATTACAATAGAAAATAAGTAATTTTTGTTTTTTTGGGGGGGAGGTTAATTTTCCCTTGGAAACTTAAAACCTCTAGGTTTTAGAGGAGTCATCCCAGAGAAAAAGTAGAATGTGAAGATGGGATTCAGAATTTCCCTTTGTGGTCAAAGAGGGAGAGTAGACAAGGGCGAGCAAAAGTGAGGAGACTGATTGGAGAGAAAATGTGCCTTCATTCTCACGATCTTCTCAGAGAGAAATGAACGTCTGCCTCGGAACGGGGATCTCCTATCCCAGGACTAGACTATATGGGCACAAGGTCAAGGAACTAAGAGTCATGGGAATCCTCTCACCTAACACTAGGACTTAAAGACGAGGTAAGAGAGAGAGGACCCGGAGTTAGGGTTTAGTCCTCCTTGTAACTGATGTATGAAATGTGAGTTGGTGAGTGAATTTTATTCAAACAAGGCAAATGGAGAGTTTTTTTCTGGGGTTCATCTAAGTTTCTCGGCAAGGTTCAAGGAAGGGGACCACCACAGGTGGGCTTGTGTAAGGAGCCAACCCAGCTGCAGTGAATCTTTCCTCCAGGTAATCTTGCTGAAAAGGAGCACACACACTTTGTGTTGGCAGGAACGATTTCGAGGTATTTTTTTAAGCCAGGTTCAGTAGGGGTGGTCAGGAGGCAGTCAAGTCCAGGGATGGAGGGGAGGGAGGAGAGAGAAAGAGAGGCAATCCATTGTCTTTTGGCAGGCCACCTTCCTGGATTTGGGCAACAAAATGTAGGACAAGTGTGGAAAAAAGAGAATGAAATGGATAGTTAGGAAAAGAAAATAAAATTTATTATAGGGAGACAGGAGGGAGGCTGGTACTAGAGAAGGATCAGCCCCATGTTCTTTTTGTGGGTCCCTTTTATACCCTGTTACTAGCCTTTGGTTTTCATGGGGTCCTGAGAAAGCAGGTGCTAGTGGTCATGTAGCCCTGAGATATGACTTTCAGGTAGCAGGCTGGTGCTGGTGAGCACACAGTCTGGAGACATGACTGTCAGTCAGCAGGTTGGTGCTGGTGGTCATGCAGACTGGAGATGTGACCTTGAGAAAGCAGGTTCCAACAGGGAAACAAGATGTTGGTTAAGCTATGAGAGGTTAGCACAATGAGTCTTTTTAACAATGTCCCCACCACCGTCAGCCCTCTCAATAATGCTGAGTGAAAGAAGTCAGACTTCAAGACTACAATGGTACATAGCCATGGGTGTTACTCAATCACCTGGCATGACAGTGGTTTAGACTAGGCTCTGTCTGTTTCCTTCCTGATCATACTCAGATGTTGAGATCCATTAATAAATGGTGGAAATTTCTATTTTCATCAGTGCACCAGGAATAAAACTATCCCATGACAAAACCCAACATACATAACTCCTTTGAATGAACAGGTTCTCATTTTTGTCCTGATTTCAAGAGAACACTTCCAAGCTGTCTCCCTCCTTGCTTCTCCCACAAGGCAACAGAACTGAAGGCTAGACTCTATCTGCAATGCATCCATCAGCTCCTCCCCATTGCCTCTCACCACCACCTCCACTGATCTTGTACTTATACATATTTGTACATATTTTTGGGTGTGTGTACATTTTATATGTGGACATATTGTGTAATTATCAAGATATGATAGAGTTTCTACCACTCCCAGCATTTATCATTCTTCTGTGATGGTAGCATTTCAAATACTCTCTTCTAGTCATTTTGAAATATTAATTTATTAATGTGAGCTGCAATCACCCTACTGTGCATAAAGAATAAGAACCTTAGAAATTATATCTTCTATCTAGCACTATGTTTGTACCTATTAATTTGATTGTAGTGATGGTTGCAGAGGACTACACATGCATTAATATTTATCAAATGTTAATTTTAAATATATGAAGGCTATTACATGACAGCTATACCTAAGAGAGTTTGCTACAAATAAAAATATAAATATATAGGTAGAGAAGGGTAGTGGGAAACATAAGCACACATGAAATATCACAGACTCCTGAAAATATGTATGCGTGAGTTCTGATTATCTATATATTCTATTTTTTCAACTAAACCAATGACTTATTTTAAAAATATGCCACGTGTTAGCATAGTAGGAAAACAGTAGTGTTGTGTACTTCTGGGTAATTAAATTGGTGAACATTTTGGAACAATTATTTAGTATAGAAAGGACTTATCTATAAACACCTAGAATAAACTTAGTTTGGTTTAATCATTTTGTCTTATCATAACCATTTTTTTCTTAGACTTTAACCCTGATACACTTTGAATCTAGCACAGATTAGACATAGATTAATTTCCAATAGGCAGATTTTAGAAAATTTTCAGACATTCCACTGCAGGCCTAGTAGCAGCCTACTGCACCCCCTTGGCAAATCTCCATCAAATGCTAAAACAGAACACCCCAACCTTTCCATTCATGTCTTAGCATAATTATCTCCAGTACACTTTTAGGTTTCTTGTCAAGGCAGAAGAACAAAGATCATCCCTTGGCTTGCTGAAGCCATTGAAATGATCATAAGAACACATTTGGTCAAGGAGTTTGAGTACTGCAAATGTCTGACGAGTCTCATGCAGGAAAGCCCCCTCCCCTTGTCTCCTCCCATCTATCTCAACACCTGAGGGCATGAGATGCTAACGTCTGGTGATCTCAAGAACTAAGATTCATGTGGCTACAGTCAACATCAAAGACCTGCAGACCTGGACACTTTTCTAGGCCAAGCCCCCCTACCCCAAAGGCCCTTAAATATGTCCATTTCTTGGCCCTTCCAGGCTACACTTGCCTCTGAGTGTCAGCCCTTTTTCTTATCTATGAAAGGTGGATAATAAATATTTTCTTCTTTCCAATTCTTTTCTTGTTGTAATCTTGCATTATTCCCATGCTGTTGGCACTGTCACTGTCCCACCTCCCCTCAGTGGACCCTTTTAAGTACTATGCTTAAAAACACCATCTATCAAAAATTTTTGATGTAACTTTCAAGTTATCTAAAAATACAAGTAGGTTTCAAACTCAGTTTGGGTAAAGGGCTATGAATTTCTGTCGGTTGGAACAGGGTTTTGACAATGAGGTCAACCTGTCTCCCTATAACCTGATTATAGACATTTAACACTTTTTTCCCTCTCCAAAAAACATCAAATATGTCATTCCTTTCATCTAAGAACTTCAATTATGGAACTTGATCCTACAGGAAAGCATGACTAATGCAAATCCACGCACACACACATACTAAAAGTATTACTTATATATAATATGTAACATATAATTGGAGTATACAGAACATGTTATGGTTATGATATATGTAATTTAGGGATATTTACTTCATTTTTCAACATGAATTACAATATAAATTACAAAATTGTCATATCAAAAAGTTGGAGATACTTTTAATACCCATTTATAGAGAATTAATTCAATTGTCATACTCATGATAATTGTATAGAATCGTTTTTAAAATGAGGCTGGATTTATAGTGTACTGATTACTTCACAAATGAAAATTCACCTTGATGACACATCTCAAGAAAATTTGCTTAGAATTTTTGTAATATCTGTTGCATGGCAAAAGAAAGCTGCACAGTACCCTAGCACTCTACCTTGTTTTCAAACAAATTTCCATTTCTCGTTTCCATAATTTGTGTTTAGGGTGTGCTAGCTCATATATTAGATGCTCATTTTAATCTGAGTCTTGCCCAGGGATTGCACATAGGGATTCATATTTCAAATAAATATTTCAGTATGATGGGTAGGACTTATTTTGTAGTAACTTTGGGGGATGAAAATAATTTTTGGCCTTGGCTATTTTCAGAATGTGCTCCTGGACACATCACAGAATACCTCCATGATCTGTTCAGTGTTACAGCTGAAAAATGTAGATAACATGGAAAACTACATGACATGCTTTGTGTATAAATGTAAAATATCAGATAAATTAATAGGTATACATCTCTTTATCAAGAAAATATGTAGCAAGATATCACATTGTTTCCAATTACTGTCCTTGTCACCAAATTCCCCTAGGACCTGCCCATCTGCTCTGGGCCCTTCCCTCTCTAATGTGTCTAACCTCAGAGCCTGCTATTCAACAGGAGATGTGCAAATGGAACTCTCTCTCTCTGTCGATGAAAACCAGCCTGGTCTTGACCCTGCAGCTCTAGGTTAGGAGCCCCAGTCCTGGTATTCATAGGTGTTCCCATTCAGGAATCAGTAATGAACATAGATGACTCATCATGGAGTTCTGGCTCATCTGGGTTTTCCTGGTTGCTGCTTTAATAAGGTGATTCATGGAGAGCAAGAGATAGTAATGTGTGAGAAAAGGTCAGTGATATAAACAGTGAGCATGTGTACCAGTTTCTGATCAGGATGTTTCTGTGTTTACAGGTGTCATGTGTATGGTGCAGCTGGTAGAGTCTGGAGAAGGCTTGGTCCACCTGGGAAATCTCTGAGACTCTTCTTTGTAGCCTCTGGATTCTCCAGTGAATACTTTGAGCCAAGCTCCAGGAAAAGGGCTGGAAAGAATCTCAAGTATTATTTGGAGTGTGGGCAGTCAAAACTATACAGACCCTGTTAAAGGCTGATTAATCATCTCCAGAGACAACACCAAGAATATGCTGTGTCTTCAAATGAGCAGCCTGAGACTGAGGACATGGCTGTGTATTACTATGCAAGACACATAGTGATGCGACTTCGATGTGAGCCCTGACACAAACCTTTCTGTAGAAACACAGGGCTGAAAACAACTGCAGGGGGAGGCCAGGACCTACTGATCAGAAACAGGCCCTGAGACATGTGGAGATGGAGGCTGAGAGCTGCTTTCCTGTCATAGTTTGAGATTGCCTTTCCATCTGAGAGTTTTCCAGGGAATCTTTCTAAATTAAGGATTATATGGCTGTTAAAATGAGTTATGAATGTAAAAGAAACCATTGTAATATGAGAAAATATCCTCAGAGGCACAAAATACGGATTTCCTCTAAGATTACTTAGCGTGACAGCATGTCTTCAGCCACAGTCATGTTGATTGGAATTCTTAGGAAGCCCTGGGGAAGTTGAAACCATGTTCTAATCAATTCAGGGCAGGAAAATTATGGGCATCCCTGATTTTGACAGGATTTAGGTACTCTTTGGTCAAAATGGGGTGTGAATGTAGAATTGCCCCTGTGATGTGCACACTATCACAGAGTCCCTTTCCTCATCTTTAATCTTAGAAAGACCTTGTGCAAGTTGTCAGAATCAAAATTCAGTAACTTGCAGTAACCCTGACACATGGAACCAAGGAAAGCCTTTATGTAAGGTTACAAACACATATGCCTGATAACCAGAATGCTTTGCCAAAAGACTCTGCAAAACCACAGGCTTACACTAAGACCACCACAACCTTACATCAAATTACTTCCTTGATGTCATGTGTGAAATGTTCACCGAAGGAGGAATGCAGATGGCCTTTTGAGAAAGAACAAAGTTTATTAAAATTTTTCCTATCAGACTGAGCCTAAGACAGCATCAGTCCCAAGTTAAAGAAAGGTGATTAGATAGGGACAGGTTAATGTATTTTAGGGAGGATGAAGTGACCTAAATTAATATAGGACCAGGTCAGATGGTTATCAAGTTATTACTGCGTAGATGAACGACATGACTAGGGGATCTTAACCAAATGGTCGAAAGGAACAGGAGTTCAGTAATTTAAGATAAGCAGGGGTTTCACAAGCACCCACTGAATGTTTTACCACCTAGTCTATTCCAGATTAACTGTCAGCTTCAAAGTGAGAACTTTTAGCTTTTAAACATTGTGGACAGTTTGACCTTAATGAGATTTTCAAAAGTACCTCAGGTCAACCTTCCATCTGACTAACATTACAGAACTAATGGGTAATCATAGAACTAAAATGTGCCCAACCACGGACAAGCCAAATCTGGATTGATGCTGCCCTTGTTTTTGGTTCCTCAAGTCCAAAATAACCATCTCAAAACAACACATGTAGCCCTAGTCATTTTTTCTTTAAGTGCCTGAAAGAGAGGAACCAATGATGTGTACTGTATACTTGGCTTAACGTAGCCATTTTAAAATAGCACAGCCATTTTGCTTAGTCCTTACTCTTTCAAATTATCTGCTGTGCAGCCTACACACCCTGCATGCGTTTCTGCCATGTAATCATTAATGAATGCCATGCTTTAGTCTTAGAAACTAGTGATTATGCAAAATCCCTTGAGCACATCCAGCATGCTACAAATTTAGCTTTATGACATTTGTATTTGTTATCAGCTGCCCAAGAAGACCTCCAGCACCCCAAACAGAGGCATGTTTACTGATATATTGTTACACCCCAGCAAACCATCTGAGGCCATGGAATGCTGATGACTGCTGATGTCAAGATGCTGGATTCATGTAACTGCTTTAGAAACCGAAGAATGCAACTCTGGACATTCCTCTTGGCCCAGACACATCTGGGCCCATACACCCCCTTATCCCAAATGTGCTTAAAGATACCAAGTTCTTGACCCTTCAAGGCCACTCTTACCTCTGAGTGTCCTCCCCCTTTCCAATCTGTGAAAGGTGAATCATGAATTTCACTTTTTTTCTACTGTCTTCCATGTTGCAATTTTTCATGGCATCAGCACTGGCACTGGCCAACCTCACCTCAGTTTACCCTTTTAGTAGCTAAGAATGGACACGTTGAAGTATCTGCCTCATTTGTTGTTAGTATTAAAGCAGGTAGTTTATTCAAGAAGTTTTGAAAATTCATTGTTTCCAATGTTTCTTCCAAAAAAATAATAATAATAATCCAGACTGATGAAAATCAAGAGGATCTCGGGAAACGTGTTGAGAATGCAGTATTAACATGTTGTTGAATATTTGGGAATGATTGATGCATGTGTTAAAATACTTTGCTGTGCATCATGTAATGGAATCTAATATTGGAGGTAAAATTTAAAAATGCATGTGCTTTTCAGATACCATAAAAGGGGGACAATGACTCTGTCATTGGGAGTGGACCACATCTCTATTTAGACATAGAGAGAAACAGACAGAGAGGGAAGGAATCAAAGGCAAAGAGAGAGAGAAAGTGGCTCTCAAAAGGAGAATTATCTGAATTAAACAGCTGGTGTTTCAGTCATAGACATATATGTTCTGAGGAACTATGATGCTAACTGAGGAGTCAATAACTTGTTCAGCTGAAGCATCATCTTACTTGGAAAGAATATTGCCTCACAACTCATAGCATGTAGTGTGACTCTACAGTGAATAATGAAGCTACCATGCTTCCAATGAAGATAGGCCAGATGATTCAGGCAAATCTCATGAAAAAATCATTTTGCATTTATTGGTGTCTAGCAATATAGCCTGTTAAGAAGTTTTCATGGTACAAAGATATGTTTAAACTTAATATTTTATAGAAGAGAGCCTCTTTGTGAAGGCTAGTCTGTTCTTTTAATTGTGTCAAAATCTCCTCTATTGGAGTAGCCTTTTGGTTGTAGGTAATTATGCTTTCTTTCTTGAGTTGTAAAACATGAACCAACAATGCACTTCTTGGAGTTTCACTCACATGTTGATTAAAAAAAGTATGCATATATCAGATTAACTGCAATGTTTCAGTGCAGGTTTTCTCAAAATTTTTAAATATACAATTTTCCTCATGAGAGATCATAAGAAGCTGTTAAAAGGAAGTAGTAGTTTTAAGGCAAGCAGAGAAAAAAAGAGAATGAGCCAAGTGGTTAGGTAAAGAAAAAGAAAATTTATTAGAGAGAAAGGATAGAAAGACTGTACCCTGAGAAGAACCATCAGTTAGTTTTTTTGGCGTGCCCTTCTAATACTCCATAGCTGGGAACTGGTGGCCACATAGCACACATATTCCTCAGGAAGTAGGTTCTGGTGGTCACATAGTCCCAAGACATGGCCTTGAGGAAGCAGCCTGGTGCTTATGGTCATGAAACTTTAAGGAAACAGTCTGCAGCTGGTGATTACATAGCCTTGAGATGCACTATTTGAGAAAGCAGATGTTGGCAGTAAAACAGTCAGTAACAGGGTGCAGCCAATCACACAGCCCTTGATGCAACCTTGAGAAAGCAGATGTTGGCAGCACAAACAAGACATTGCTTAAGCAAGCAGGGAAGGAGTGGGAGTGGTGATTGGAGGTTGTATCTCCCTTACATTCCAGTCTTCTGATATATGGAATAGGTCTGAAGGTATGTTGTCTATAGCTTCTTCATGCTGAGAAAGGGAGCTGATCCTGGGGGTAAAACACTGGAAATGGGAGGGGGTTGTTAATGACTTTAACAAGAAAATATAGCTATTTTGACAAAGTTTGAAGAAAACATTAGAGACATGTAGTTAAGTTGTAGCTTAACTTACAGAAAATAATAAAGAATGAGAGAATTTAAAACGGGCAAACACTGGCAAGAGAATTTTTTAAATAATAGGTCTGATATATTTTCACAATGATTGATAAGCTAGAGGTGAAGCCCAGGTCTTCCTGCCATTCATTTTGTGTTGAACTAGCAATTCCTGTGCCAGACATGCAGACAGTCCAGGAGGAGGGAGGAGGGCAAGTTTGGCTTCTGATGCTTTTGTTACTCAACCACAGAGAGACTGAATTGAGAACCTGAACAGTTTAAGCTCTAAAATTTTTGAAAAGCATAATGTTATAACACAAGAGTGTGAGACTGTAAGGTATTTATTTAGTAAGTGACAGTATAAAGATTTTGAGGCCCTTAGATTGAATGTGGGTGTGCAATATCATGCACAGAATCATCTGCAATTCGTGGGATGCTCCTTAGAAGAGTGCTGAATTCAGTTGATTCTCATTGCCTGGTGCCTGGTCCACACCATCACCTGTTACAGTGGATCAGTTGCAGCCCTGAATCTTAACAATGGAGAGGATCGGGGAGAGCCAGAGAGGATCCTCATGCCCAATGAGGAGACCCTTCCTGCAGTAATTTTCTCTTCCTAGAACAAGGCAGAGATATGCATTGCCACACACAGCTCTGCCCAGCTCTGCCCAGTCTTTAACTTGGGACCTAATGTAATCTCATCAAGCCAAGGGAGACAAAAGCCCCTCCCTCATGCTGGACCAAAAATAGAAAGGTAAGATCTGAGTGGAAGACCTGAAAGGAAAAATGCCAGAAAAGTCCAGATCTCATCCATCCTCCTTCCAAAGATGTCTGGGGATTCTGGCCCAAGTTGTGAGCAACCCTACCTGCCTGTGCTGAGAGCAGAGGGGAGGGACTAGAATTCAGACCTAAAAGGACTTGGACATACAGGAATGATCTCAGAACATGTTTGTTTCCTTGTATTTATCTATTTATTTGTTTATTGTCTGTTTTTCTCAATTTTTTTTGTTTTTGGTTTTAGTTTTTTCTCTCTGCTTTAGATAGCATCTTCATATTTGCGTTGTTTGTGTTATTTAGCTGATTTTCTTTTCTTCTTTTTATTTTTTGACTTCCTGATTGTTTATGGGAAGAGGACATCAATATGCAGGTTATTGTTGGACTGTGTGTGTATGATTATATGCACATTTTAGGGTTTTTTTACTTTTTTAATATATTAATTGGTAAATCTGTCTGTTTTCTCTCTTACTCTTCATTCTCACCATCTTCCTATCGCCACTTTCCTTCCTTTTTCCAATTTTTTTCCTTTTTCTTACCTCATTTGGCATCCAGGGAGCAAACCTATACCCCACTGCATGGACAAATTTAAGGAAGAGGGAAGTAGGTTCCAGGGTGCCCATACACATTGGTGAGCAGGGGTTTGCACATAGATTTTGAATCACAGTTCCCCCCTCAATTAAATCACAAAACTGCAAAAAATACAGCACCCAACTCATAGTCCCCTTTCAGAATTGAACAAAACTATAAGATTCACATAAGAAGAAGAGGAGACTGAGCAAACAGAAGAAAAAGCAACCCTGCCATCCCTGAAAAACAGAATAAAATAAGGGCAAAAAGAAAAGAGGGAAGAGAAAAACCTACCCAAATGAAGAAAAATCAAAAAAAGAATATGGGTCTCACACGGACCATAAGAAGGTCAGACACTGAGAAAACAGACTTCAGAATGCAAAGAATTAAGAGACCCCAGAATGACTGGTCTCAAACTACAATCCCAGATATCAAGAAAATTACAGGGAGAATAGAAAGAATTACGAAAGACAAGAGGAAAATAGAAATGAGTTGATAATGAGAAAATAGCAGCAAGAAAATATTGTGAATGATATAAATAAGAAACTGATAAGCATGGAAAACAGAATTAGCCAAGCAGAAGAAAGAATCTCAGAGCTTGAAGATCAAAATATAAAATTAACCCAAACTGTTAAAAATATAGAAAACAAACTTGAAAGGACAGAGAAAATATTGAAAAAATGAGCAATTACTTCAAGAGGACAAACCTAAGAGTAATTAGACTTCCTGAGGCAGAAAATGAGACAGAGACCACCCTGGAACAAACATTCAATGAAATTATTCAAGAAAACTTCCCTCATCTCATCAGTGATGTGACCATTCAAACACAATAGATTGAGAGAACCTCTGCAAGACAAAAAAAGGAGAAGACTAACGCCTAGACACACAGTAATTCACCTACACAAAGTAGGTATAAAGGAAAAAAATCTTAAAGACAGCAAGAGAAAAAGGTCAGACTACCTACCAGGGAAGACCACCAGATTTATCTACAGAAGTACTTCAGGTTAGTACACTTTGGAGCCCAATCTTCAAAGTTCTCAAAGATAATAAAAAATTGACCAAGAAAAATAAGCCCAACTAAACTAAGCTTCATCAGTGAGGGAGAATTAAAAATTTTCCCAAATATTCAATACCTAAGAATTTATCCTGCCTCTAAACTAGCTCTACAAGAAATACTTAAGAAAGCATTCAACACAGAAGAAAGGGAAAAAAGAATGACAATGTTCTTCACAAGAGTGCAGGAAAAAGATTCGAAACACAAAATGAATCAACCCCCAAATGTATAGGAAGACAACAAACAAACAGGAACAACAACAACTCTGTAAGAACCTCATGGGCCGGGCTCGGTGACTCAGCCTGTAATCCCACGCTTTGGTAGGCCGAGGTGAGTGGATTGCCTGTGCCTGCAGGTTTGAGACCCACCTGGACAATTTGGTGAGACCTCAACTCTACAATAAATCAAAATTTAGCTGGGCATAGTAGCGTGCACCTGTAGTTCCACCTACTTGGTAGGCTGAGAAGGAAGTATCACCAGAGCCCAGCAAGTCAAGTTTCCCAGCCACTTCACTCCAGTCTGGGTGACAGCGTGAGACTCCAACTCACACACAAAAAAGAGCCTCATGACAGGGAAAAATCCTCACACTTCAATAACTAGCCTGAATATAAATGAACTAAATGCACCATTGACTAGACACAGAATAGAAAAATGGCTAAAATATCATGAGGCAAAAATATATTGTCTCCAAGAGACTGATCTCACCAGAAAGGACACTCACAGACTCAAGAGGATGGGAAGGAAAATTTCAGGTGAACAGAACACACAACGAAGGCATTGCCATCTTAGTATTAGACAAAATAACCTTTAAGCTATCCAAAATTGTAAAGATATATAGAAGGTCAGTATATGACAAAAGTTTCAATCCATCGAAAACAAATATTAATCCTAAACATACATGCACCAACTCCCGTAAAGCAGCTGCTAGGCAAACATCAATAAAGATATTCACTCTAACACTGTCATAGCTTGGAACTTTAAAACTCCACTCAAAACTCTAGACAGATCAACCAGACAGAAAATCAGCAAGGAAAAGCCAAATTTCAATGCGAGTCTTGACCAGATGGCCTTAATTGATACCTACATAGCACTCCACCCAACGACCACATAATATGTATTTTACTTATCACCATATAGAACATACTCCAAGATCGACCACATCCTCAGCCATAAATCAAACATAAACAAATTTCATAAGATTGATATTTTGCCACGCACCTTCTCAGAAGACTGTGGAATAGAAATAAATATCAACAACAGCAGTGTTCTCCAAAACCCACAAACACATACACTCTAAACAGCGTGATGCTGAGCAACTGCTGGGTCAACATGGAAATCAAAATACAGATTAAAAGATACCTGGAAACAAATAAAAATGAAGAAATATCTTACCAAAACCTCTGGGGTGCCATGAAAATTGTATTAAGGGGGCAATTCATAACTTTAAAAACACACATGAAGAAAATGGAAAGATCACAAGTTAGCAGCCTAAAAATTCACCAAAGGAAGCTGAAAAAGCAAGGCCAACCAAAAGCTAACTTCATCGGAAGAATCCAGATCACAAAAATAAAAGCCAAAATCTGGGACACAGAAGAAAATACAAAAAAATCAATGAAATCAAAAGCTGGTTCTTTGAAAGGTTAAACAAGTTTGATGGTCCCCTAGCTACACTGATGAAGAAAAAGGAAGAAAAAGTCCAAATAAACTCAGTCAGTAACATAAAAGATGAAGTCACAACTGACCCTGGTGAAATACAAAAATTATCAGAGACTACTACATACAATCGTATGGAAACAAACTTGAAAACCTGAAGGAAATGGAGGACTTAATGACATCATACAACCTCCCCAGGTGAAACAAGAAAAAATAAACACCTTATATAGACCAACATCTATCCAGGAAATTGACTATATCCTAGGAAAACTAGCTACAAATTAGAACCTTGGACCGGATGGCTATCCAGCAGAATTATACAAGAAGTACAAGGAGAAACTGATAATGATCATTTTGAAAGTATTCCAGGAGATCAAGAAAGACGGACTACTTCACAAACCATATTTTGAAGCTGACTTCACATTGATACTCAAGACAAGTAAACATAAAACAAAGAAAGAGAACTATAGGCCAATATCCTTGAGGAACAGAAATGCTAAAATTTTAAACAAGACCCCAATAAACAACACATCTCAAAAATCATCCAAGATGACCAAGTAGGTTTAATCCCTGGGATGGAAGACTGTTTCAACATTACTAAGACCATAAAGGTAATTAAATACAATAACAGACATAAAAACAAAAATCACATGATTATATCATTAGATGCAGAAAAAATTTTTGACATAATCCAGCAGTCTTTCTTGATTAAAACCCCGGAACATCTAGACATAGATGGAACATGCCTCAAAATAGTAAGAACAATCTGTCAGAAACTCACAGCTAGCACACTGCTAAACAGACAGAAACTGGAACCATTTCTCCTGAAAACTGGAACAAGACAAGGGTGCCCACTCTCACCTCCCCCCAGTCAACATAGTTTTGGAAGTTCGAACTAGAGCAATTAGAGAAGAGAAGGCGATCGGGGTATCCAAAGATTTCCCTCTTTGCAGATGACGTGATTCTATACTTTGAAAACCAAAAGAAACTGTAAAAATCCTTCCTACACTAAAAAACTTTGGCAAAGTATCAGGATATAAAATAAATGTGCAAAAGACAATTGCATTTCTATACACCAGAAAGAAACAAATAGAAACCAAAAGAAAAAGCAAAATTCCAGTCATATTAGCCACAAAAAATGAAATACCTTGGCAGAGATGTGAAAGACACTTACAATGAAAACTGCAAAACACTGCTCAAATAAATCAAAGATGACACAAACAAGTGGAAAAACATTCCATGCTCATACATTGGAAGAATAAATATTGTTAAGAGTTCCATTCTACTTAAGGCAATTTACAGATATAATGCAATAACCATCAAATTACCAGCAAAATTAATCTAAGACCTAGAAACAACAATACAAGAATTTATCTGGAAACATTAACGACCATGAATTCCCAAAACCTTCCTCATAAAAAGGAAATTATTACACTCCCAGACTTGAAACTTTATTATAAAGCTACAATAATCAAAACAGCATGGTATTTGTACAACTGCAGGCATATAGACAAATGAAATAAAATTAAGATTCCAGAAGCAAAACCTCAATTTCTCAACCAACTCATCTTCATCAAAGCTCCCAAAACCAAACACTGGGGAGATGAGAAATTATTCAGTAAATGGTGCTGGGAAAACTGGTTGACCACATGCAGAAGAATGAAGCAGGAACCCTTCCTATCCGCATACAAATAAACTCTAAATTGATCAGAGAACTAAATGTAAAATCTTAAACCATAAGAGCCTTAGAAAGTGCAGGAGAAACTCTTATGAAAATTGAAACTGATAACCAATACCTGATCAAAACCCAAGTGCTCATACTATAAGAGATAAGATATACAAGTGGAACCTTATCAAACTGTCACGCTTCTGTAAAGTCAAAGAAACCATCAAGAGAGCAGGGAGACAGTCAACAGATTGGGAAAAAATATTTGCCAACTCTGTGTCTGACAAAGGCCTAACATCTAGGATCTACAAGGAGCACAAAACGTGCTGACATGAAAACAAATAAACATTCCAATTGCAAAGTGGCCAAAAGATATGAATAAACAGTTCTGAAAAGAAGACATACAAGCAGCCAACAGTACATGAAAAAATTTTCAGCCAAATCGGTCAACAAATAAAAGCAAATTAAATCTACACTGAGATACCACCTAACTTCAGTCACACTGGCCATCATCAATAATTCAAAAAGCAACAGATGCCAGAGAGGGTACAGCTAAAAGAAAACACTTCCACACTGTTGGTGGGAGTGTAAACTAATACAGCCTCTGTGGAAATCAGTGTGGAGATTCCTAAAATTCTAAGAATCGACCTTCCATATGACCCCACAATCCACTTACTGGGAATATACACAGAAGAACTCAAATCTCACTCTATAAAAAAGATACTTGCACTTGTATTTTATCTCAACATTGTTCGCAATAGAGAGAACATGGAACTAATCTTGCTGCCCATCAAAAGAGAACTAGAAAAAGGAAATGTGGTACACATACACAATGGAATATAACACAGCTCTAAAGAAGAGCAAAATCATGAATTTTGCAGTCACCTGGATGGACTTAGAGTCTTTAATACTGAGTGATCTTTCACAGAAACAAAGAACTGAGTATCACATGTTCTCACACATTAGTCGACCTTAAACAACTATCGTAAAACCATCAGAAAAGGATTGCCAGTAGCAGGAAACTGTGGGAGTGTTGGGGGCAGGAAGGTGGGATTGGCACTAGTGAGAAACTGCCTGGGGAAGGGGGGCACACCTCATCAACAACGGT
This sequence comes from Carlito syrichta, assembly GCF_000164805.1. Classification (NCBI taxonomy): domain Eukaryota; kingdom Metazoa; phylum Chordata; class Mammalia; order Primates; family Tarsiidae; genus Carlito; species Carlito syrichta. The sequence continues at coordinate 291,136 of NW_007257879.1, read as the reverse complement.
TCCTGCATAATGCGTATTTATATACCTAACCCTTAATTGTCCCCCACAGTTTTAAAACAAAAAATTTTAAGGTGAAAAAAATTTTTTTCAGGTAAAGCATTGTCTCACATTAAATAAAAATGAGATAATGCATAAAATAATACATGAAAGATTCATG
>NW_007257879.1:288618-289783 GCF_000164805.1 Carlito syrichta | reverse complement strand
TTTATTTGTCTATCATGGCACTATAAACAATAAAAAAGTCATGGAAGCAACCTAAGTTTCTGAGTTGAATAATGAATACAAAGCAGCTATAAAATTAATGTAATCTAGCTTGGTGTGGTGGCACACACCTGTAGTTCCAGCTACTTGAAAGACTGAGGCAAAAGGATCACCTGAGTCCAGCAGTTCGTTTCAACAGTGGCCGAGAGCATACCACTGCATTCCAGTCTGAGTGACAGAGTGAGACTCCAACTCAAAAAAAAAGAATGAATGTAATCTTTCATTTTTCCACAACATAGGTGCAGCTGAAGGACATTAGCCTAGGTGAATAAACTGAGAAAAAAGAAGATAACATATTATATATTTTCATTCAAAAATTAGAATGAAACCAACGGCTACACAGACATAAAGATAAAAATAAGACACTGGGGACTTCAAAATGGGAAAGATAGACAGGGATAAAAGGGATTAAAATGTACCAAATGGTACCATGCTTAAAATTTGAATGTTGTGTTCAATATTAGCCTGAACCTAGGATTATGCTAGTACACGTGTAACAAACCTGCACAGGTACCCATTAAATTAAAAATGTTAAAATACACTAAAATAAGTGGAACGAAAATAGTAACATGAGAGATTATGAGTGTCGCAACACAGCCCATACTTAGAGTAACTAGAAACCATATTTTTCCAATTGCTATCAATATCACCAAACACTCCCAGGACACTCCCGTCTGCTCCTGTTCCTGCCCTTTCCTCAGAAATCTTAGCCCAGAGATCGTTATATAGCAGGGGACATGCAAATATGATCCTCCCTATGCTGATGAAAACCAGGCCATTCCTGACCCTGCACCTTTGGGAAAGTAGCTCCAGCCCTAGGATTACTAGGTGTTCTCATTCAGGAATGTGAAGCAGATGACTCACCATAGAGTTTTGACTCCGCTACGTTTTCCTTGTGGCTCTTTTAGAAGGTGATCCATGGAGTCTAAACATATTATTTATTTGAGAGAATGTGAGGGAGAGAAACAGTGGATTTGTTTGGTAGTCTGACTAGGCTATCTCTGTGTTTGCAGTTGTTCAGGGTTAAGGGTAGATTGCAGATTCCAGGGGAGGTTTGGTCCAGTTTGGCGAGTCCCTGAGACTCTCATATTCAGTGTCTAGATTTACC
>NW_007257879.1:166766-287741 GCF_000164805.1 Carlito syrichta | reverse complement strand
TGTTCTTGCTTTTCCATTTACCTCTCCAGATCCCTGGAAAAGAAAGATGTGATCTCTATAATCTAAATACCAGAGCTCAAGCACTTAACCTGGAGCCCACGTGGCTCAGGCTGTGACTCCTGCATCCCTGTGAATGAGGTTGATGGAACCTTGTCTACTCAACTCTTTCCAGACCCTCTATGGTCTTGTGTGTAAACTCACCTGGGAAACGCAAGTAGTCTTTACTAGTGAATGAATATATTACTGAGGATAGATCAAGTCAACAAGCTTAGATTTAAAAAGAAAATTAAATTCAGCACACCGGCAATGGAAATCTTAGATCCCAGGAGGGAAAACTGGGCAAACAGCTTTCATAACAGAGTTCAACAGAGAGACATGAATGAAGATCCAGCACTCAGGCAGGGCAAAAAGTTTCTTCTTGAAACTTACTTTTTAACAATAATTATGCATGACACAGGCCACTGCAGAACCCCCTGCTTCGTCTTACCTCTGGAACTGACCCTAGGAGAGATCAGTAGTCAGAAAGAGGGAAAGACACCAGGCAAAGCAGAGGCATTACCTCAGAACTTGTTCCCTGAGGAGGACACCATCTCCAATCTGGAAGGTAAGTAAAATAAATAAAAATAATCCCCTAGAAGTATCAGGTAAATAAGACAAATGTGGATCTTTCTTTTTTAAAATTGTATTTTGTTTAAAGGTGTGGGGTTCAATTCAGGATTAGATATACAGGTGGTAATTGTACAGATAAAGTTTGGGGCTACCTTTGGTCCCCACTTTGCCTGATGTAAGTTTAGGTTATTAATGCAGTACCTCCGCTCCCTCTCTTCTGGCAGTTTCTGGCTGATGCCAATCCCTTTCTTATAGTATTAAGGTAAAGATTTAGGGTCCACTTATGGGTGAAAATGTGGTATTCAGCTATTTGTTTCTGAGATAGATCACTGAGTACCATAGACTCTAAACATATTCAAGATGCTGTCAAGTTCATAATTTTGTTCTTCTTCATGGCTGCATATTATTCCATCCTGTATATGTATCATATTTTTTAATCCAGTCCAGTTTCAACGGGAGGCACCATTGGTTTCATGTTTTTGTTATTGTGAATAGTATTGCAATAAACATGCACATGCTGGTATCTATTTCATAGAGTGATTTAAGTTCCTATGGGAATATGCCTAGAAGGCGGATTGTTGGATCACATGGAAGGTCAATATCTAATTCTTTTAGGAATCACTACACTATTTTCCATAGAGGTTGAATTCCCACCAAGAGTATAGAAGTGTTCCCTTTTCTCCACATTTTCACCATTCATCTGTTGTTTTTGTTCTGTTTTGTTTTTTGTTTTGGTTGTTGTTTTAATAATGATGACCACTCTTACTGGAGTTAGGCGGTATTTCAATATGGTTTTGATTTGCATTTCTCTGATGATTAATGAGGCTGAGCATTTTCATGTGTCTGTTGACTGCTTGTATGTCTTCTCTTAGAAGTGTCTAGTCTTGTATTTTGCCAAGTTTTTATTTATTTTTATTTACATTGTAATTTTCTGAGTCAGAGTCTCACCCTGTTGCCCAGACTGGAGTGCAGTGGCACACTCACAGTCACTCACCTTCGACCTGCTGGACTCAAGTAACCCTTCCACCTAAGTCTTCCATATAACTGGAACCACAGGCATGTGCCACCATGCCCAGCTAACTTTTTGATTCATTGTGAAGATGAGGTCTCACCAAGTTGTCCAAGCTGTTGTTTAACCACTGGACGCAGGTAATCCTCTCCCCTCAATTTTCCAAAGTGCTGAGATTACAGGATTGAGCCATCATGACTGGGTTTGTCTACGTTTTAATGGAGGTGTTTGTTTCTATCCTTTTGGCCCATTAATTTTCTTGTAGATTCTAGCTGTTAAGCCTTTGTCAGATATGCAATTGGCAATTTTTCCCATTCTGTGAGCTATCTCACCTACTCAATTGATTTTTTTTTCTTTTCAGTTTGATAAGTCCCATTTGCCAATTTTACTTCTTATTGCACAAACTTCGAGGGTTTTCATCAAGAATTTAAATAAGGGTGTCTTCCAATTTCCATAAGGGTGTCTCCTGCATCTTCTAAGATTCTTAATGTTTGGGGTTTTATGTTTAGATGATTGATGCATTTTAATTTTGGATTCTATCTTTGTACATGGTCATAGATAGGAGTCATGTGTCATTCTTCTTTCAGAAGTTTTGCCAGAACTTACCCATAGTGGTATAATGAGAAACTTCGTGTCAGATATCTGTGGCTATCAAGAAGGTTCTGAAGGTGGGGAGACAGTCTGGGTCCTGGTAATCGAAGATTCAGGAGATGACTCTTAGAAAGAGACAGGATACAAGAACACAGCCCAGAGATGGCTCGCCATGTGTACACACAAGATTGGTCACTAGTAGTGCAGTTATTAAAGATTAGGGAGCTAGAAATTATGTCTTAAGCTCCAATGTGTAGAATGTTGGATAGGAACAAAATTAGAATGAAAGATCACTCGTGAAAGTCTGGGAAAAAGTGGGATTATTAAATATCCCTAAGGCTTTCGCATTGCATTTGGAATCTCCATGACAAGACAAATTTTGTCAGAGCCATAAGACACAGGAGGAGAGTTCAAGATATCCAGCGAATTGTTTAAGTAAATGGTTCCACAGCTGTTCCAGGGATATCAGAGCAGATATGGCCATGGAATACGTGGTCAGGATCTCTTGCTGCAAAAGTATTATGAGCAAGAGCCTGGTACTGAGTTCTGAATCCAGTACAGTATCAGTGTCTTGGTCACACTGATGATGGTCTAGAACATTCCTGGAAATCTTGTTCCCACTGATGGCTAAAACTTTCCTAGAATTGTGCTGCTATATGAGGCACAGTACTCAACCATCTCTCCTTCCCTCTCTCCTTCAGACATCTGTGCCACTGATGACTCTGATTGTTAATTTGACTTCTCCTGGTTATTGACAGACATATTTTTTACTAGATATCTTTCATGTCTAATCCCAAGTTTGTACGTAATTTACAGAAGAAGTGAACACACAATATCTATCCTTGAGTTTACACAGAGGTTTTAACTGGCATATGTACTCAAAAACCTTGACTTTTATTGGGGCTACATTGGACTAGGTCACAGTTTTAAAAACTGACATTTGAAATTTTCCCATTCACATAAATTGTCCTGTTCATTTAGGTATTTGGTTTATTTCATCAGAATTCTGAAGGTTTCCTAATGTAAATCATGTTCATATTTTGTTAAATTTCTTTCTAAGTATTTTATTTTATCATGCTCATGTAAATAGAATTGAATTTTTAATTTCAAATTGCTCTTGTTAATTTTTGGTATGAAGGAAAGCGCTGACCTACATTTTAACATATTGAAATGTTGAATAAAATTGTATATATTTAAAATGTACAGTCTGCTTATATTTTTGTTGTTAAATACAATTGTATATAATTTTATGTATCTTGCTTTCCACTTAGAAACATAGAAGATGATATCTGTGAAAGTTATTTCTAAAATTTTGTTAATTTTTGAATATTTTAGAGTACAAGTGAAGTTCTTTTAAGTGGCTGTATGTGCAGTGATGCAGTCTGAGCTTTTAGTGCACCTATAATATGAAGAGTGAACATTATACTCAAAAGGTAACTTTTAAACCATCACCAACCTCCCAAAATTGTAGTGTCTGATGTCCATTATCCCATTCTTTAGATCATATTTAGGAATGATAATGTGTGGATGTTTGACTTTCTGTTTCTAAGTGTTGCTGTCTCTCCTGCAAGTCTATGCTGGTCCATGTGTTAACTTCCATTCCTGGGGCTGAGTGTCTGTGTTTTTTTAAAGATGTTCCTCATGCAGCTGTTATGACTATCCAACAATATCTTAATCTGCTTTAACTTTACTTTCTGGCAGGATAAGGCTGATATTCCTGAGGGAACTGAGGAGAGGTTGGTCTGTATAGAGATATGGTGCCTTTCTCCCTTCCCTCTCAAGTTATCATGAGTCACTTTCATGCCCGTGAAAGAGTGACTTTGGTGAATTTTGCCTCTGCCGAATAATTCATTAGAGATTTAGTGTTGGGCGGAGAGGTGGGTTTGGATGCTTTTTAGCCATAGTTGCTATTCCTCCTTCACAGATAGAACCATCGCAGGGGACAAAAGGGGGAGTTTGTGTGCTATGTCCCCAGTACTGGAGGAAAAGGCTTAAATGGCAATAGAAACACCCCAACTATGTGTCTTCTGAGTATTTAAACTTTAACACCTTATCTCACTCCACTTTAAGAAATGCAATTATGTGTCTAATTTAATCATTTACTAGTTCACATGACTTTTTTGTGATCTCTGCTCCAGATAAAGGCAATTCCTGCTCCATTTCTCTCTCCACGTCTTTGTTTCTCTCCAGCTGTTAGGACTTTGGTTTGTACTATAATATCAATCAACTGAGGTAATCAAGAAAAATTGTTAATGTTCATCGTGTCCAAGCTAGATGTTTGGGAAAGATAACTAACAATAAGTTTTTAGGATATCTACATCTCCATGCATATTAGAAGTTTTACTTGTAATAGTAAGAAACTGAAGACAATGCAAATATTTAGTAATTTTATGGTATACAGGATTTATTCATTGATTTGAGTATTATCCATTGTGATAATCAATGATTTCTTTATATTCAAAAATATAGTTGCTTTACACATTATTTGCCGAGTGAGAAGACCCCTCACACACAAACTGCACTAAATATTTCACTGTTATAATTATATAAAATAAAACTTATAAAATTTAAAATATCTTGGGCTAAATCAGAATATGCTGGGTGTAGGAAATGGCTGGGAGGGAGAAATTACACAGTAACAAGAGGAATCGTTAAGGGTTATTAGTTTGTTCATTATTGTGACTGTTCTGATTGATGGCTAGTTGATATCCTGTGTTGGTACTTATCACACTGTGCTTTTCAGTATTTATGTGATGTGTATTACATGCCAATAATTCTACATCAAAGCTATTACAAATAAAAAATAATTTAATTTGGAATAACTGATGGAGAGACAGACAACAACATGAGAAATCTATGAGACTCATAAAAATACAACTACAAGAAACTCAATTTTCTTCACATTGTTTTGGTAATCACAAGAGTGAACACAAATCACACAATGTCCTCATTACACGAAGGAGGTTCTGTAGACCACAGTAGGCTTGCCCCAGTTGTGCTGTGTTGATTCAGGGAGAAGTTGGGTACAGGTGTGAAGCCCACAGGCCCAGGTACCTGGGCTAAACCTAACCAGGTGTGAGCTCCGAAAACATGTACTTCTGCTTTTTATTTTACAGTTGTAACATGGAATCATCGTTAACACTACATGCCATATTTTCCCCTTATATCGAAAAAAAAATAAGATGATTACTGCTAACATTACTTTAATTATGTGATTGTCTTGGAGATTCATTGTACTTCAGTAAAACTTTGGAAGACAAAAATGTAATAATAGGCTACATGCATTTATGAAAGCATGATATAATAATAAGAGATTAAATTTTCCCAGTGCCCTCCTTGTCACCAAACTGCCCCAGGACACTCCCAACAGCTTTAAGGCCTTCCATCTCTAAGGCATCCCACCCCAGGGCTTGTTATATAGCTGGAGTCATGCACATAGTGTCCTCCTTCTCCTGATGAAAACCAGCCAAGTAGTGACATTGCAGTTCCAGGAGAGGATTCCTAGACCTAGGTTTCTCAGGTGCTTTAATTCAGTGTCCAGGGCTGAACACAGATGTCTCACCATGGAGTTTAATCTGATCTGTGTTTTCCTTGTTGTTTTGAATGGTGATTCATGGAACTAGACATATTGAGTGTGTGAGAGAATGTGAGTCAGATAAATAGTGGATAAGTGTGGCAATTTCTGACCAGGTTGCCAATGTGTTTGCGGGCCTGTGTGAGGCGCAACTGGTGAAGTCTAGGGGAGGTTTGGTCCAGCCGGGGCTTCCCTGAGACTCTCCTGTGCAGCCTCTGGATTCACCTCCAGTGACTACGACACGGACGGTGTCCACCAGGCTTTGGGAAGTGGAGGGAGTAGCTTGGTCTATGAAAAACCAAGCAGATAGTTAATCCTGCATGGAATTCACTGCATAAAATATGCTACGTCTGTGAAAGGCAGAATCATTATCTCAAGGAATGATTCTAAGGTCATGCTGTATCTGCAAATGAACAGTCTGAGACTCAACAACATGGATGTGTATTACTGTACTAGATACAGTGAGGAGACTTCAGTGTGAACCCAGATATAAACCACTCTGAAAGGGATACACAATCACCAGTACATTCAGGACCACTGGGCATTGAGTCCCCTCCAGATGTAGATGCAGAGGGTTTTTGAGGACTGGTTTTCTGTCAAATCTTGGGTTTCCCTTCCATTTGTTCCCTAGGGAATCTGACTAGATATGCAATTCTGCAGTAACATGTGATGTCTCAAAATATACAATGCTTTGTCTCTTTATTTGCAAATGCAGGACATATTCTTACCTGCACCAAAGTCAGAGTCTTGCTTTATCCTGTACATACCCTGATATGGTCACCAGTATCAGAATCCTGAAGAAGCCCAGGTCACCAGGTAAGTTTTCTCTAAGAGACTAAGGGCAGAGAACCCAGGGAGACTTCCTGACTAGAATAGTCTTTGGGAGTCAGATTAGATCCCATCAGGAGGCTGAACCAGGACCATTGTCCTTAAAAACCTTCTGGAGTAATGTCTGCTGTCCTTCATTTGTAAAACTGTGCACACAACTCAGATTGAATTGAATTTCCCCCATTCCTGCTAACTTGTCTTCCTTTCTAGACCTTATTCTCACACTTCTCTTTTTCCCCTCTTTTCTCTGAATTTGGAGTATGTATGTCTGTTATCTAAATCTCAGAACTGAAGACCTTTGAATGGAGCTAAGGGAGGAACAGGTTGTGGCTCCTGCAGGTCCTGCAAAGACTGACAGGACTTTATCCCCCACCATTGCGAGGTTCCTCCTATTGTCTTCCATGCGTGGACTCATTTGGGAAATGTGAGTAAACATTAGTCACCAAAAGCATAAAAACTGTTTTATGAAATAGGAATATTGATGTACAACTGATTTTGTGCTTCTCACAATGTCATAGTTTACCTCACTCATTCTTGACTTTGAGGAGAGTTTAGGATGTAAACCTCTGTCATTGTGCAGGGATCTGAGGGACATTGATGTGGGGTCTGGCTAGGCATGTCCAGGTCTAATTGTATAACCATCAGAAAGGTCAGCCTGGATTTTCTGGAACTGGGTAAAACCCACCCAGATTATCTAGGACAACCTTCCTGAAATAGAGAAAGCTGATGGCTGTCTTTAATAATATCGAATAAATACCTTCATGGCAACACATAAGTTAGTTTTATTTGAATAATTGAGACTATAACATTGCTACACTGACACATAAAACTGATTACTGGTATGGTTATTTTATATTTTACACCATAATTGGGCTCATATTATATGCAATTTTGCTAAAATTATTAATAAAATTAGTCTTCTGAGGAGCCAACTTTAAGACTTGCCTAAGTTTGTGTGCATTTTATAAACTATAATTCATAGTTTTTAGAGGAAATACACGGAGAGTGAAATGAGGTTGAGAAAGCTGTTAGCACTTGATGGAGGTCTGTCCATGGGGGAAGGAGAGAAGGATGGAAAATAGGGTAGAGACGTCATTGACATCTCTGCCTTCTAAGGAATGTCCAGAATGTCATTGTATCATTCTCATGTCAACATGTTCCCTCAAAGGAACCCATGGCTCCCAGCAATTACTCTGCCACAGATCACCATGGAGCTTAGTTGTCCCCCAATATTGGAACATACATAAGACCTGCGATTTCAGTAAGAGCCATGCCATGGACTTCAGAGTGCATCAGATGGCACTTGGTCCAGGTGCCCTGTGCTCTTGTAGGTTCAGAGTTTGAAATGTTGTCTCAGGGCCCACACACTGGGAGTTTTTATGCAGAACACGGGTTTTTACTTTATTGCCTTGGAAGACATACAGGGCTAACATGTAGTCTGTAAAGATTTGTATCATATAGATTTATTCCAATTCTATCATTTAATTCTGTGCAATATACCAGGACTGAGTTACGTTTCTCATTAGGAATTGTCAAATTGACTAGGAACATGTATTTTCTACTTTCATTTTGTCTTTCCTTCTTGTACAGAGTTTGTAAGTGGAGTGTGTCTGGTCGTTATCCACACTGTCTCCTGACTCCCCAAGTAGAGCAGAGATTTTTCAGATTCAGAGTCAGAGGAAGAAACTAACTCTGCACACCCCAGAGGATGCAGAGACACAGAAACAATTTAAAGAATCAGGATGTTTTCCATGTGGGATAACCTCCAGCTGCCCACTGCCAGTGATAGCTGGTAAGATCTAATTGTGAAATTTATAATTAGGACAGCTGGTAGCCCATCCACACCTCAGCTCCATTATGCAACTCACCATCACAGGAAATGCAAATAACAATGCAATCTCAATTTTTCTGGCATCATTTTCTCATCTAACTTCATAGTAAGTTTCATTAGAGAAAAATGTTTCCTATTGGTTTTCCAAATATCATTTCAAAAAATTCTACATTAATCAGGGACATTTTAAAAATAAGTCATGATATTTGATCTGAAATATGTATAACAAATATTAACCCTATGATATCTATTAAAACCATCTTGAAATATTTATTCGTATTTATATGTAGTATATATATATGCATGTGTGTATAAAGTCACATATATATAATACATATATAATTATTTCAATAATGTGTTTAGATCACAAAAATTGATCCTAACATTCATGCACAAGATGCTCATTTAAAAGATTGACAGAGACCAGCATTATTATTACATTAGAAGCAACTAGAAAAACAATAAAATATATTAAACAGAATTTTAAGGGCTTGACATCAGACAGGAAAAACAGTGCTCCCTGGGACATGGGAAAGAAAGAAAAGCACTCAGACATATGCATACTGAGATAATTCTTAAGTGTTTCAAGTCTAGCCAGAAGGGCCGAGTTCGAGTCCAGTGGATTTGTATTAGGAAAAGAAGCTAGGAACCCAGTAGGCTATGAAGTGTAGAGATCTTAGACAACAAGATGAAGATGCTATTCAGAGTGAACTCCACCTATGACAAGAGGAATATTTGCTCTTGAGCGAAGTGCAAATCAGTGTGTGGGAAACAGGCAATTTGCACATGGAAAAACCTAGGGAGCTTTTCGGAAAATCTACAACTGTTCTAAAATATGCAAAACATGATCGTGTGTGGGTAAAATAAACTTCATGGAAATGAATAAGCAAAGGGATTCAACAAGTCAATTGAGAGAAAATGGCAACAAGTCAGAGGGTGGTGGGGAAACACTATATAGAGTTTATAAAATATGATAATTGTCAAGATTTCTTTTAAATGTGAGGAAAACAATGAAACAAAGAGTGTCCTCAATGTATAGGAAAAATTTGAAGTCACTGCAACTCTCTGAGTGGGTCCAGATGTAAACCATAATAAGTTGAGACTTCAAAGTAACTAGTAGAAAAATGTCAAAGCACTAAAATAAGTCATTCTTCAAGAAGAGCATATTCTAACTATCTTTACTTATTTTACTGAAACAAGTAACTGAAACTCCTCCCCTATGATCAAATGAATGTGGAAGTTTGACCAATTTAAACCTATCTTAACCTTCTCTAAGTTCTACTCTGAATCTGAAGAATGAAAGCATGCTAAATCAGTTAATCTCTCTGCTTCTAAGTCATGTTTTTTGCAGTTGGCAAAGAAAATTCTTAGCAATAGAACTTAGGGTAAACCATAAGCCTTTAAGTATTGTAGAACTATGGTTTCACAGCAATACCATGTGTTAAGGAATGATCACGCTGTACAGAAACAGTGAAAATATTAACATCCACATAATTTGAGAGCTCAGAATGGCCAGCATGGAGGTGCATCTTTATCAATGTGTTGTCTAGAAATGTTCACATCTCTACTTTATTTTTATGTACTAAAATAAACTGGACGAAGTTTCCAAAGTCTTGTTCTGGACAATGGAGAACAGAGACCACATCTAATACTCATGCAGAAGGAGGCTGGAACAATTAACCAGTTGCTAACCTGAGAGTCCTCCAGGTCTTGGGTCAAAGTGTCTTTTCATTACTAGACTGAGAAAAGGAAATTCAGTCCTGCAGTCTTCCACCTTTACATGGCTACGTGGACACAAGGACAAGGTCAATTATCCAAGAATGATTCCTACATAAGTGTACAGACAAATGGATAATCAGGCACTTGTTTAATCAAGAAATGAAGAAGTTTTTTGATTAATCTTTTCTCTTTTTAACAATTTTATTCCTCGTTCTCCTAACCATAGAGCTCCTAGATCTGAAAAAATAAGGTTAGCCACTGAGGTCCCAGGTTCATACCCTTCTGTCTCTTGATGGGAGAAGGGACACCATCTGTCTTGTTCTCTACTCCCATCATCCACAACATGAAAAACATGACTTTGTGCTTTTGTATAAGTATCCAAAAGAAGACGTATGAGTGGTGGATTACACTACCTAGACTGCATCGAAACACCAGACACTTTGAGGGGATTGTGACCTGAGAGCCAGGGTCCTGAAATACTCAGGTGTAGCCTCTGGAGAGCAGACACACCCGAGGACTCACTGCTCCTCATCAAGGACTCACTCCCATACTGAGTCCTGAAACCTAAGTATACTTCATAGGGTTCTTACCCATGTGAGGACAATGCAAATCTCTACTGGCTCCACCCTCACTTGTGTTGAAAAGTCCAGCAGGTGCTCTGGGTCAGTGACTCCTGTGCCCATCATGGACACATTTTGTTCCACACTCCACCTGCTGGCCATCTCTTCCCATTTGTGCTTTGATCAGGGATTCCTATAGGGCTGAAAAGTCTCCCCATCTCTCCTGAACAGGTTTCACTTTCTTCTTTTGTTTTCTCCACAAGTTTTCTACCCCAAGTTACCCTGAAGGAATCTAGTTGTGTGCTGCTGAAGCCCACCAATACACTGACCTGCATGTTATCAGGGTTTTCACTGAACACTTCTGGAATGGGAATGGACTGAATATATCAGCGCCCAGGGAAGGCATGGGAGTGACTTGCAAACAACTTGAGAAATAGTGATAAGCATTACATCCCCTCTCTGAGAGCAAGGTAAGCATCTCCAAGGACACCTCCAACAACTATATGTTCCTACCAATAATCATGGACACTGTAGGCACAGTCACATATTACTGTGTACAGAGCACATGGAAACACACCCTAGGTTGCCTTCTGCACAAGAACCCAGGATGATTCTCAGTTTTGATCCCTCCCCACTTCTGAAGAACAGAAAAAAATTGTAGCCGAGATGCCATTTTCTGTCAAGCTCTGTGGTTCCCCTCCTCTCTCAACTAACTTGAATACCTGCCTTCTTTCTTATTCTTTGCTAATATCTGGCAGGTTTCCTGGGAGTTGTCCACGCAAGTAGATGTTATATTATGTTTCCTGAAGTTTCAAGATAAAAGTCTCTTCTTACATAGGTCAGATGCTCACCTAACATGCTGTCACTGGTATAATGGGCATAAACCCCTCTTGCTGCAAATACAGATCAGCAGAATGTATGTCTTTATTAAACTGGGATCTAAACTTGGAGATGCATACAGGGATATTGAACTATGAGAAATTACAGAAATCCAGACACTAGGTATTCTTTTTTTTTTTTAGCTGGAATTTCACTTTGTCATCCAGACTGGAGTGCAGTGGCATGCTCTCGGAAACCACAGGCTCTACATGATGGGCTCTGGCAATCCTTCTGCCTCAGCCTTCCAAGAAGCTGGAACTAAAGGCGCACGCTACCACACTCAGCAAATTTTTTTATTTATTGTAGAGATGAGGACTTACTAAGTTGCCAAGATGGGCCTAGAACCCATGGGCTCAGGAAATCCACTTACCCCAGTATCGCAAACTGGGCTTACAGGCTGAGTCACTGAGTCAGGCTATTTTCATAATGAATAAGTGATATGATTGAAAGGTGCACTAATAAAATAGTTTTCTGAAATGATAAAACAGTCTGAATGGATCCTAATCATGGGTGTCTTTTAGTGCAAACACATAAATAAGTTCCTAGGGACTTTATAAGGGAGTTCTATGGATTAAGCTTGGTTCAATGATATAATTAGATACACAGGGAACCCATGGATGATCAAGGTAAGTAGACAGCCCAATACTTGAAAATCAAAGTGCTACAGTTTGACATCAGAAACACTGTCAGGTAGATCTGATGAGCAATTTATGAAAACAAGCAAACAAATGAACAACACATGTTTTATGAAATCTCTAGTTCATGTTTGAACATGAAAACAGAATTGTCCACAATTTCAGAAAAGCCATCTCATGATAAGAAATAACTAGAATCAAATAAACAGAAAATAATGAGTCAATAGTATTAAAGGAGTGAGCCGGTCGGTCCTATGATATTCCAGGAAAATTAAGACTTTCAGGTACATTGTAAAACAAGACACTACAAACAGTCAAGGAATAATCATGAAAATGAAATCTTATGATCAACAAACTAAAATAACATTATGTTATCCTTCATTAATCTTAAAAACAATTTTTGCTAAAATAATTGTCAACAAAATTAATAACAATCTTCAGAGTTAATAAAATATTTACAAATCATTAACCACCTAAAAAAAACCTTGTGTTCAAACCGAAACCCACAGGTCATAAGAGAGAAGATAGACAAGTGGGACCTTATTAATCTGACAAGCTTCTGCAAAGCCAAAGAAACCATCAAGAGAGCAGGGAGACAGCCTACAGACTGGGAAAAAGTATTTGCCAACTCTGGGTCTGACAAAGGCTTAACATCCTGGATCTACAAGGAACTCAAACGTGCTGAAAAGAAAAAAAACAAACAACACCATTATAAAATGGGCAAAAGATATGAACAGACATTTAACAAAAGAAGACATCTGAGCAGCCAACAAACACATGAAGAAATGTTCAACCTCACTAATCATCAGGGAGAAGCAAATCAAAACCTCACTGAGATACAACCTAACTCCAGTCAGAATGGCAATTATCAACAACTCAAAAAATAACAGCTGCTGGAGAGGGTGTGGTGAAAAGGGAACACTTCTACACTGTTGGTGGGAGGATAAACGAGTGCAACCTCTGTGGAAAGCTGTGTGGCGATTCCTAAAAGCTCTAAAAATCGACCTTCCATATGACCCTGCAATCCCCCTACTGGGAATACACCCTGAAGACCTCAAATCACTCTATTAAGAAGATACCTGCACACATATGTTTATCGCAGCGTTGTTCACAATAGCAAGAACCTGGAAACAACCATGCCGCCCATCAAAAGAGGACTGGATTAAAAAATGTGGTACATATACACGATGGAATACTATGAAGCCATAAAAAAGAACAAAATCATAAATTTCGCAGCAACCTGGATGGAACTAGAGTCTATAATACTGAGTGACCTCTCACAGAAACAAAGATCCAAGTATCACATGTTCTCATTCATATAATGGACCTTGAACATCCAATGTAATACTATAAGAAAATGACTGACAGTACTGGGAAACTATGTGGTGGAGGGGGATGGGGATTAACAGTCACAAATATCTGTCTGGGGATGGGTAAACACCTCTTATGAACAGGATGCCTGAATGAAATGTAACTGTACACCTAACACTTATCTGTACCCCACAAAATCATAAAAAAAATACTGATTAAAAGAACAGAATACGCAAAAATCCTTAAAAGAAGACCATAAAAAGAAACAGTCATCATAAAACAGTAAAAAATTTTTACAGGTATTACATCAAATAAGATATACACGTGACATTAAAATAAGTCAACATAATTTATCATTAGAGAAATTCATATCAAGATCACATAAAACACCACTGCAAGTATTTTTTGGAGTGACTCAAATTTTTTTTAAAAAGTGTTGACAATACCAATGTTGGTGAGCATATAACACCCTAGAGCACAAAATTTTTATAGTGGAAATGCAAAATGAAATAGCGACTCTGGTAAGCAATGAACAGCTTCTCATAAAATTAAACATGTCCATAACAGATTACTTAGAATTCTACTCCTGATATTTTGCTACAGAGACATAAAATCATATTCATAAAAAATTTGTATGGAAATATTTATAGAAACTTTATTGGTGTTAGTAACTAGAAACAACTTCAACATCTTTCAAAAATTGAAAGGACACATACCCTAGGTTAAATAGTACTGTTCAATAACTATAATAGAAAACTATTGATATTCAATTCATCACAGGTGAAGCCTCTACGGTGTGCTAAATGAGAGATGCCAGTCTCAAAGACCACAAGGGGACACAACTGTGGGTACCGCACAGTCAGCTAGGATGACTGTGGTTTGTGTTAGGCGCTTTCTGTTGCCTTCCTGACTAGACCCAGATATTGAGAAAGTTCTATTATTTTCACCAGTACACTTAGATTTAAATTATTCCACAGATAAAGTAATACAAACCTGGCTACTTTGAATGAACATGGTTTCACCCGAGTTCTACTCTCAGATGATCTCCTCCTGGAATTTAACCTCTTTGATTTTTCCAAAAGCCAGTAGGCCTTCAGATTAACCTGTATCTTGAAAGCATCCATCATTTCCTCAAAATTGCCTTTCATCCCAAACCCCAGTTTTCTGTGTTGATATAAAATATTTGTTCATATTTATGGGTACCTATGCATTTTATATGTGTGTAAAATGATCATGTTAGGGTGCTTAGTGTTTCTACCACCTTGAATATTTATCATTTACTTATGCTGAGAACATTTCAAATACTCTCCTCCAGATATTATGAAGCATAAATTTATTTTTGTGAACTATAGATCACCTTAAATGTGCACTAAGAAAAATAACATTAGAACTTATTTCTTCTATCCAATTGTAGTTTTGTACCCATTAAATTGATTTTAATGATGATTGCAGAGGATTACTTTTGTATCAATATTTACCTTGTGTCAATTTTTATGAATGTGAAGTTTTTTGCATTATGCCTATACCTCAGAAAGTTCGTTTCAAATAGACAAATGCATATGAAGATAGAGAAGGTATTTAGAAACATATACAAATATATACGAAATGTTACAGACTCCTCAAAACACATTGGCATGAGTTTAGATTGTCTATATATTCTATTTTTTCCAACTATACTAATATTTAATTATAAATGATAATCAGTGTTGCCAAATTAGGGAAACAGCATTTTGTATCCTTCTCTTAAAAGAAATTGCCAAGTCTTTTAAATCGTGGTTTAATTACAAGCTTAAAAATTTCAAATCTGTAATTGCCTTCACCTAAGAACTTCACTTGTGAAGCTTGACCATTTAGGAAAACATGACTAATGTAAACCCATGCACACACATATTAAAAGCCTTAATTCTTTACTAATAAAGTAATAATATTCTTGATATTTCTGATAAAAGAAACTGGTAAATCTTTTAAAGGGTGGTTTAGTATTGTGCTTAAAAAATTCAAATATGGATTTCTGGCAAGATGGTGATGGGCAGCTTGGTCTCTGAGACCCTCTGTGAAAGAGAACACCCATAAAGATTCTTGCTCTCCCCATGGGGCTGTGGGTCCCTTCGCTGGCAGCCTGTTCTTCACAGACTACTTGGCTACCACCTCAGCTGCCACCTCAGCAACCACTGCGGATGCTGCCACCACCACCACTGTTGCCCCACCGCTACCTGATCCAACCCATGGCTCCCGGACCCATGAAGGACCCCAAGCACCACATTACTGAAACTGCTGTTGCCATTGCCACCACTGCTACTGTTGCCTGCTCCCTCCTGCCCTAGGTGACCCTTGACTTACACTCAGCCAGGCATGCATTGCCCAGCCGTCTCCAGTTGCAGTGGAAAAAGAGATCAGCAGGGGTCATGAGACCAGCTCCACACCACTCCACACATCTCCCAGCTTGCGATCGAAGTTTACTGGCTTTATTCGATTCTATTTTATTTTATTTTTTTCTTTATACCTCATCTTTGTATAGGGGAATAGCACACCAGCAAGGAGGTTAGTTAGCTTGTATGTTTTTATTATTGTATGTTTTAGTTTTTTCCTATGGTTGTTGGTTTGTTTGTTGTTGTTGTTTTCTTTTAACTCATCTGTTTTTGTGTCTCTTTTCAATTGCTACTCGGTATGTTTCTCTGTTTTCCCTCTTACTCTTCTCTTTGTCCACCTCCCTCTTACTTCACTCTGTATTTCATTATTTTCCCTTTTCTTACCTTATTTTGCTTTCAGGAAGTAAGCCTACATCCCCAATTCATGCAAAGATTGAAGGGCAGTGGGAAGTGGGTTACAGATTATCCATACACCTGTGGGTAGATACTGGGATCTGCAGATAGATTTTGAATCATAGAACCTTCATCAATTAAATCTCAAAACTGCAAAAAGGATCACCCCCAACCTATAGTCCACCTACAGAATTGAACAGCATCAGAGGATATACATATGAAAGAATAGGAGATTTAACAAACAGAAGTAAAAGCAAACCCTCCACACCTGAACAACAGAATTAAATAAGACAGGGGGAGGAGAAAAAAGTAGGGATGAAAATATACACAAATGAAGAAAACCAAAAAAAGAATATAGGGCGTACACAGTCCCCTGGGAGGTCAGACACTGAAAAAACAGACTTCAGAACATAAACAATGAAGAGTCCCCAGAATGACTGTTCACGTATGACAAACCAAACATCAAGAATTAATAGAGAGAATAAAAAAAATTGAGGTGAGAAAAGAGGAAAATAAGAAGTAGCTGATAACTGAAATAACAGCAGTAAAGAACACTGTGATTGAAATAAATAAAAAACTAATAATCATGTGAAGCAAAATTAGCCAAGCAGAAGAAAAAAATCTCAGAGCTTGAAGGCCAAAATATAGAACTAACTCATAATGTCAAAAACATAGAAAGGAAGCTTAAAAAGCCAGAAAAAAACCTTCATGAGACAAATGATTACTTAAAGAGACAAAACCTAAGAGTAATTAGACTTCCTGAGGCAGAGCGACAGAGACCACACTTGAACAAATATCCCATGAAATTATTTTTAAAAAATTCAAACACAAGAGATTCAGAGAACCACTGCAAAGCAACAAATGATAAGACCAATTCCCAGACACGTCATGATTTGTCTAATCAAAGTAGTTAAAAATGAAAAATTCCTAAAGGCAACAAGAGAAAAGGGTCAGACTACCTACCAGGGAAGACCAATTAGAATAGCAGAAGATTTATCTACAGAAAGCCTTCAGAGAGCATGGAGACCAATCTGCAAAGTTCTCAAAGATAAACAATTTCTTTCCTTTTTTTTTTTTTTTAGTTGAAGTCTTACTCTGTCACCCAGTCTGGAGTGCAGTGGCCACTCCTGGCCACCACAGCCTTGACCTGCTGAGTTCTGGTGATCCTTCCACTTCAGCCTTCCAAATAGCTGGAATTACGGTAGGCATGCGCTACCACGCCCCACTGATTTTTTTATTTATTGTAGAGATGAGGTCTCACTATCCAGGTAGGTCTCGAATCCACTGGCTCAAGCAATCCACTCACCTCAGCCTCCTAAAGGTGTGGGATTACAGGCTGAGCCACCGGGCCCAATTAAAGATAAACAATTTTCACCAAGAATAACCTACCCAGCCAAACTAAACTTCATCAGTTAGGGATAATTAAAATCTTTTCAGACATCCAATTCCTAAGAACTTATGCTGCTTCCAGACCACCTCTACAAGAAACACTTAAGAAAGTATTACACACAGAAGAAAAGGATAAAAAACAATCTTTTCACAAGAGCACATTCCTAAGAACTTATGCTGCCTCCAGACCACCTCTACAAGAAACACTTAAGAAAGTATTACACACAGAAGAAAAGGATAAAATAACAATACTCTTCACAAGGGCACAGGGAAAAGATGGAAAATACACATGAATCAATCCAAAGATGATTGGAAAGACAACAAATAAACAGAAACAACAACAACTATATAAGAACCTCATGACAGGGATAGACCTCCACATTTCAATAATTAACCTGAATGTGAATGGACTAAATGCATCACTGAAAATACACAGAATGGTGGACTGGATTAGAAACCAAGACTCCATTATTTGCTGCATCCAGGAGACTCATCTCACTACAAGAAACACACACAGACTCAAAATTAAAGGATGGAAAACGAGTTTCCAAGCAAATGGATCAAAAAGAAGGCAGGGGTTGCAATCTTACTATCAGACAAAACAATCTTTAAACTATCAAATATTTAAAAAGATACAAAAGGACACTACATAATGATAAAATGTTCAAGTCAGTAACAATAAATATCCATCCTAACCATATATGCATCCAAAACAGGAGCACCAGCATTTATAAAACAACTAGTAAATAAACTAAAAAAATATTGTCTCTAACACTATTATAGCAGGGGACTTATATACCCCCACTGACTGCCCTAGAGAGATCATCAAGGCAAAAAATCAACAAGGAGATTTAGAACCTAAACTTGACACTTGACCAAATGGCCTTAGTTGACACCTGCAGATTATTCCACCCAACAATCACAGAATATAAATTCTACTGATCACCACATGGAATATATTCCAAGACAGTCACTTCCTTGGCCACAAATCAGCGTTAAAAAATTCCATAAGGTTGAAATCTTGCTATACACATTCTTAGACCACAGTGGAATAAAAATAAATATCAAAACCAACAACATTCCCCCAAACCCACAAAGACATGGACACTAAACAGCATGATGCTGAACAACTGTGTCAACACTGAAATGAAAAAAGAAATTGAAAGATTGCTGGAAACAAAAGAAAGTGAAGATACATCTTACCAAAACCACTGGGATGCCATGAAATCATTTTAAGAGTGGGATTTATATCTCTATGAGCACACATCAAGAAGATGGAATGATCCCAAGTGGGTAGCCTAACAAATCACCTAAAGGAGCTAAAAGGAGGTCACCAAAACCCAAACAATAGCAGAAGAATACAAAAAACAAGAGCCCAAATACAGGACATACAGGACAAAAATATTACAGAAAACATTAACAAAACAAAACCTGGTTCTTTGAAAGAATTAACAAGATTGATGAACCAAGAAAAAGAGAGAAAACCCCAACTAAACACAATCAGAAATACAAAAGGTCAAATCACAACTGACCCCGAAGAAATACAAAAGATAATCAGAGATTACTATGTTCACTGATATGGAAACAAACTTGATAATCCAGATGAAATGAAACATTTTCTGACATCACACAACCTGTCCAGGTTAAAAGAAGAAGACACTGAGACACTAAATAGACCAATAGAACCCTGGAAGTTGAATCTGTTATAAGAAAACTACCTACAAAAAAAAAATTCCTGAAACAGATGGCTTTCCAGCAGAAATCTGCGAAACTTACTAGGAGGAGCTGATACCAATACTATAGAAAGTATTCCAGGGAATTGAGAAAGATGGAATTCTCCCCAAATCATTTATGAAGCTCACATCATACTGATACTCAAGATTCCAGTTAAAGATCCAAATAAGAAAGAGAACTACAGGCCAATATACCTTCTGATTATAGATGCCAAAATCCTCAACAATATTCTAGCAAATTGGATACAAAAACACATCTCAAAAATCATCCACCATGACCAAGTAGGCTTCATCCCCAGGATTCAGGGCTGGTTTAACATACACAAGACCAAAAATAAATCAACAGATGTAAAAACATGAACCGCATGATTATCTCATGAGATGCCGAAAAAGCTTTCAATAAAATCCAGCATCCCTTCTTCAAAAAAACCCTCAAATATCTAGGTATAGAAAGAACATACCACAAAATAGTAAGTATCATCTACGACAAACCAACAGCTAACCTATGGCTAAATGAACAGAAAATAGATTAATTTACCCTTAAAACTGGAACAAGACAAGACTCTCCACTCTCAACCCTCTTGTTCAATATTGTATTGGAAGTCCTAGCTAGGGCAATTAGACAAGAAAAGTAAATCAGGGGTATCCAAATACAAAAAGTGGAAGTCAAGTTATCCCTCTTTGCTGGTGATATGATCCTATACCTTGAAAATCCAAGCGAATCTGTCAAAAACCTGCTGGCACAGCTAAAGGACTTCGGGGATGTCTCAGGGTACAAAATAAACGTGCACAATATAGTTGCATTCCTTTTCATCAACAAAAAGCAGTCCGAGATAAAAATAAAAAGCACAATCCCATTCACAATAGCCACCAAAAAATGAAATACCTCAGCATCTTCTTAACCAGAGAAGTAAAATAATTTACAGTGAAAATTACAAAACACTGCCTAAAGAAATCCGAGGAGACACAAGCAAATGGAAAAATATTCCATACTCATGGAATGGAAGTATCAACATTGTTAAGATGTCCATCCTACTAAAGGCAATCCACAGGTTCAACACAATATCCATTAAGCTACCAATATCACTCTTCTCAGACCTCGAAATGACAATACAGAAGCTCATATGGAAACATAAATGACCACTAATAGCTAAAACAATCCCTAGCAAAAGAACAAATCAGTAGGTATCACACTTCCAGATTTGAAACGTTATTATAAGGCTGCGGTAATCAAAACAGCCTCATATTAGTACAAGAACAGGCACATAGACTAATGGAACAGAATAGAGATTCTAGAAGCAAAGCCTCAATTCCTCAACAAGCTCATTTTGACAAAGCCTCTAGCAACAACCACTGGGGAGAGGAGAGCCTAATCAGGAAATTGTGCTGGGAAAATTGGCTGACCAACTATTTCTGTATTTTCTACTCTGTTCCATTGAGATATGTGTCTATCTTTGTACTATTACTATGCTCTTTTCATTAATATAGAATTTTAGTTTACTTTGAAGACAGATAACTTTATGCCTTCAACTTTGTTCTTTTTACTAAGGAATATTTTGGCTCTTTGGGTTCTTTTTTAGTTCCATATAAATGTTATATATTTTTAAAAAATTATTTGAAAGTTGATGCTGGTAGTTTGATAATGGTTGCACTGAATTTATAGTTGCTTTGGGCAGCAGTGTCATTTTACTGATATTTATTCTCCCAATCCGTGAGCAAAGATGGTTTCTATTTGTTATCTGCAATTTGTTCCATTAGTGTTTTGTACTTGTCTCTATGGAGATCTTTTACTACTTGGGTTAAGTATATTTCCCCATATTGTGCTTTTATTGTAGCTATCGTAAATGGCATTGCATTTCTGAATTGGGCTTCAGCTACATCATTATTTTTGCATAGCAATGCTAGTGAAATCTTTACATTAATTTTGAATTCTAAAACTCTGCTGGATTAATTTATCAAATCTAAGAGTTTATTGTTGGAGTCTTTAATATTTTTCAGTTTTAAGCTATATCCTCAATGAACATGTCTAGTTTGGATGGCTAGTTTGGATAGTCTTCCAATTTGGATGACTTTTAGTTTTTTTGTTTCTCTGTTCATTTGAGTTTTTTTCTAAGACTTCCAGTATTATGTAGAATAAAAGTTTTGACAATGACTTTCTTGTCATATTTCAACACATAGAAAATTCTGTCAACTACTTCCATTATGATATTTACTCTGGGTTTCCAATATAGACCCTTGATTATGTCGAGGTCTTTTTTCCAATAAATTTGTTGATTTTTAATCTTAAATACATTCTGAATTTGATTGAAGACTTTTTGTGAATATATTCAAAGGACCCTAAGTTTTCTGTTCTTAATTTTCTTTATTTTGATTTATATATGGTAAACCATTCTTGTTAGTGATGGTAATAGCACTAGTGGAGAAGCCCACTGACATCCAGGTAGTTCATGTGAGTATCACTGGTAGTTTCAATGGATTGGGCAAACTACACTCCAGCTACACAGCCACTCATAGCAGGGTGGCTGTTATTTTATTAATTGTGCCTAGGATAAATTGATTTCACATGTTTTTCCTGTTACTGGGTAGTGACTACAGCTTCATCCCATAGAACACAACCAAAGTGTAGGGCAAAGTTATGTATTAAACTCTCAAAATAAGATCAGCACTAGGGTTGTGACGAGAAGGCAGTATCTCTCTGAGACAGCAGCATTGGCAAGAAACTGTGGAGAGTGCATTTGACTTATACCTCCATTTCACAGCAGACCATTGCAAATTCATGGATACTGTCCTAGATATATGTGAGAGAGTCTGGATTCCTAGACACTTCTCATCCAGCTTCTTTTTTACTGCTTTTTGCTTTTTTGTTTCTTTGAAAATTATGCATTGTTTCATTTTACCTCCTTTTTTTTTTTACACTTTCTTCTATACAATTGTCTTTATTTGAGAGGAGGGATTTTGGCCTAGAGTCTGAAAAACTCATTTACAGATAATTGTGCTTCACTTTTGAATAGGACCATAAAACTTTATGGATATTGCCAGTGCCTGGAAAATGGAAAATATTATATTTTATCCTTTGTGTCCCCACAGTATTTTAGACATTAATTACACACACATACACCCGTATCTGTTTTTTTGCTATGATTATTTTTTAGAACTTGATTTAAAATGTATATATAAATGAAAAATGTAGGGTTTTTTTCTTAGCTAAATATTTGTGAGGATTTTTCTGTTTGATATAAATTTATTTCTAGCTTAAATAATGTTTCTTCTCTCTACAAAGCTTCTTTTAACATTTCTTTCAAGGATGGGTTACAGACATCAAATTTTCCTCACTCTCTCTTTGTCTGAGAAGGTTTTTAATCTTTATAATTTTGCAAGGTATGAAATTTTACATTTTTGTCTACTTCATTTGAAATTTTTCACTTCATTTGTTTTTCTTGAACAATTTCTGAAGGTAATAAAATTCTATTATTATTTTTTACACTCTACAATTCCATCCGGAGTTTTTGGTATATTCTGTACCCCTTGGCCCCCTTTTCTTTTTGGTTGCATAAAATCATAAACATAGGTCTTATATTTATCATTCTTCATGATCTCTGAAATTCCTGGATCTGTAGTTTTGTGTTCCATGATATTGGTGGATATTCTGTGTTTTTATTGTTTTAAATATTTGTTCTTTTTCAGTTTCCCTTTCCTTTCTGGTTCTCCCATTTTGTGTTGGTTACATGTTTCTAAATTGCCTCACAACTCTGGGAGTTAGTGTTGTATGTGTGGATTTGTGAGGCTGTGTGTGTGTGTATTTGCTGGTAATTTTATCTTTTTTCTTATGATTTTTAGTTTTGGAGAATTCCATTGAAATATAATTAAGTCCATAATTATTTTTTCTACTGTATCGAGTATGTCAATAAGCCAATTGAAGACTTTTTTGTCAAAATTTCTGTTATAGTTTTACAAAATTTAGCATATTTGTTCCTTTTTAGAATGTATATCCTTACTTAGCTTTTTTTTAAAACTAATGTCTTTTTTTAAATTATTTATTTTTTATTATGAAGTTGTGGGGTACAGTTAAGGGTTAGGTATACAATTGCGTTTCATTAAGGCACCCTGTTGATATGGGGTGTTTCCCCATTCCCAGACAGATATTTGCCACTGTTAATCCCATCTCCCTCCCTCCCCATAGTTTCCCAGTACTGTCAGTCATTTTTGTATAGTATTGCATCGGATGTTTAAGGTCCTTTATATGAGTGAAAAGATGTGATACTCAGATCTTTGTTTCTGTGAAAGGTCACTCAGTATTATAGACTCCAGTTCCATCCAGGTTGCTGCGAAATTCATGATTTTGTTCTTTTTTATGGCTGTGTAGTATTCCATTGTGTGTATGTACCACATTTTTAAAATCCAGTCCTCTTTTGTTGGGCAGCATGGTTGTTTCCAGGTTCTTGCAACTGTGAACAACGCTGCGATAAACATGCGTGTGCAGGTATCTTTTTTATAGAGTGATTTGTGTTCTTCAGGATATATTCTCAGTAGGGGGATTGCAGGGTCATATGGGAGGTTGGTATTTATAGCTTTTAGGAATCGCCACACTGCTTTCCACAGAGGTTGCACTAGTTTACATTCCCACCAACAGTGTAGAAGTGTTCCCTTTTCACCACACCCTCTCCAGCAGCTGTTATTTTTTGACTTGATAATTGCCATTCTGACTGGGGTTAGGTGGTATCTCTGTGTGGTTTTTATTTGCATCTCCCTGATAATTAGTTGAGGTTAAACATTTCTTCATGAGTTTGTTGGCTGCTCGGATGTCTTCCTTTGTGAAGTGTCTGTTCATATCTTTTGCCCATTTTATAATGGGGTTTTTTGATTTTTTTTTTTTCTTTTCAGCAGGTTTGAGTTCCTTGTAGATCCAGGATGTTACACCTTTGTCAGAACTGGTGTTGGCAAATATTTTTTTCCCAGTCTGCAGGCTGTCTCCCTGCTCTCTTGATGGTTTCTTTGGCTTTGCAGAAGCTTGTCAGTTTAATAAGGCCCCACTTGTCTATCTTGTCTCTTAAAACAAAATTCCATTCACAGTAGCCACAAAAAAAAAGGAAATACCTTGGCATCTTCCTAACCAGAGACGTGAAAGACCTTTACAAGGAAAACTACAAAACATTGCTCAAAGAAATCAAAGTTGACAGAAACAAGTGGAAAATTTTCCCATGCTTATGGATCAGAAGAATCAACATTGTGAAGATGCCCAACTTACCTAAGGCAATCTACAAATTCAATGCAATACCCATCAAATTACCAATAACATTCTTCTCAGACCTAGAAAAAACAACACAGGAATTCATATGGAAACACAAACGTCCAAGAATAGCCAGAACAATCCTCAGCAAAAAAAAAAAAAAAAAAACCAAAACAGATGTTATCACATTACCAGACTTCAAACTTTACTATAAAGCTGCAATCATCAAAACAGCTTGGTATTGATATAGGAACAGGCATATAGATCAATGGAATAGAATTGAGATTCCAGAAGCAAAACCTCAACTTCTCAACCAACTCATCTTCGACAAACCCTACTCCACCTACCACTGAGGAGAGGAGAACCTATTCAGTAAATGGTGCTGGAAAAACTGGCTAACTACATGCAGAAGATTGAAACAGGACCCCTATCTATCCCCATGCACAAAGGTTAACTCAAAATGGATCAGAGACCTAAATGTAAAACCTCAAACCATAAGAACCTTAGAAAATGAAGGAAATACCCTCATGAAAATCAGAACTGGCATCCAATTCCTGAACAAAATTCTTACTTAACTTCCCACCTTTTCTTCCTGCTGCCTACTTTATTCATTGCCTCTCTTAGCATATTAATTGTAGTCATTTTATTTTATTTCTTATACTTGTATGCATAGAGATAGAGTCTTGCCATGTTGCTCAGCCCAGTCTCAAATTCCTGTGTTCAAGCAATTGTTCTGCCTTAGTCTTTCAAAGTGCAGGGACTACAGGCATGAGTTATTGAGTCTAGCCAGTTATAGTTGTTTAAATTCTATGTTTTATACTTCAAAGATCCCTGACATATCTGAATCTTCCACGGATGCTTATTATCTTTCTTCCAACTGTGTTAGTTGCCTTTCAATGTGTCTTGTCATGTTTTACCTGACAGCCATTCACTATTTACCAGGTTACATCATCTGTTGTGAAGAAGGTCTTGTGGAATAAGGAGAGGGATGTGTTTCATAATACTGTAAAAAGTTTAGGTCTCAGTATTTCAGTTAGTATGCTCTTATGCCAAAAAAAAAAAAAATGCAAGTGCAAAAAGACTGAGCAATAGATTTGAAGAATATACTTGCATACCACATATATGGCAAATTGCTTTTATTATGAATATTTGAGTTAAATTACAACTAAACAATAAAAAACATACAATTCAATTAAACAATGGGAAAAGACCTGAACAGAAGCAATGTCTACTAATAAATAAAAAATGGTCAAGTTCATTTTTTATTAGGAAAAAGTACATATAAAAATCAATTAGGTACTATTACTAAGCTGCTGAATTGAATATATACACACATTATCAATGTCAATGAGAAGATTGAGAAACCAAGTTTCACTCATTCCTGGTGACAATGCTAAAATGTCTTATCTGCTTTTAATCCCATGTTGACAATTCCATCTGGAGTTACATATAAATTACATCAAGCATGTTTTAAAGTATCTTTTCAATTTGCTTGAAAATTTATATTCACACAAATGCCAGTATTGAAATTTTATATTTTCTATTTTATTTTGTATTTTCTTGTTCTTCTGAAAATGATCACACCCTCTCTATTCTAGTCCCTTATTATGGAAGTGGGCATGAATGTAGTCTGGTCTACATTTGAAAGTAATTGTTGCAGTGGTTTCCAAAACTGAAGTGTGTTTTCTATAGGCACAAGAATGTTCAGATCCTCTAGTGTCTTCCTATTGTTTTGGGTCTTCACCTCATGCAATTCCAGAGAGAACCTGTGTCTTTTAGTACGATCAGGCACATCCTAGTGCCACAAATACTTCACAATTGTAATTGAATTGGAAGGGGTTACACCAAAGGAGCATTTTCTGTCTGATGGAGCTGTATTCCAAGCAAATATCATGAAAGTATCCTTTCTTTTTTTTATAAGCACAGTGATATTTTATTTTTTTATTTTGTTATTTTTATAATCAATATTTTTTATTATGATATTGTGGTGTACAGTTAAATGTTAGGTATACACATATGCTTCATTCAGGCACCCTTGCTGAAAAGAGGTGTCTCCCTGTCCCCAGACAGATATTTACTACCGTTAATGCCATCTATCTCCCCCCACCATAGTTTCCCACCACTGTCATTCATTTTTTTATAGTATTACATTGGATGTTCAAGGTCCACTATATGAGTGAGTACATGTGATAGTCGGATCTTTGTTTCTGTGAGAGGTCACTCAGTATTACAGACTCTAGTTCCATCCAGGTTGCTGTGAAATTCATGATTTTGTTCTTTTTTTATGACTGCGTAGTATTCCATCGTGTATATGTACCATACTTTTTAAATCCAGTCCTCTTTTGATGTGCAGCATGGTTGCTTCCAGGTTCTTGCTATTGTGAATACTGCAATAAACATACGTGTGCAGGTATATTTTCTATAGAGTGATTTGAGTTCTTCCAGGTATATTCCCAGTAGGGGAATTGCAAGGTCATATGGGAGGTCAATATTTAGAGTTTTTAGGAGTCGCCATACTGTTTTCCACAGAGGTTGCAGTAGTTTACACTCCCACCTACAGTGCAGAAGTGTTCCCTTTCACCACACCCTCTCCAGCAACTATTATTTTTGAGTTATTGATAATTGCCATTCTGACTGGAGTTAGGTGGTTTCTCAGTGTGGTTTTGATTTGCATCTCCCTGATGATTAGTGAGGTTGAACATTTCTTCATGTGTCTGTTGGCTGCTCGGATGTCTTCCTTTGAAAAGTGTCTGTTCATATATTTTGCCCATTTTATAATGGGGTTGTTTGTTTTTTTCTTTTCATCACGTTTGAGTTCCTTGTAGATCCAAAATGTTAAGCCTTTGTCAGTTCTGGAGTTGGCAAATACTATTTTCCAGTTTGTAGGCTTTCTCCCTGCTCTCTTGATGGTTTCTTTGGCTTTGCACAAGTTTGTCAGTTTAATGAATTCCCCCCACTTGTCTATCTTATCTCTTATGGAATGTGGGTTTCAGGTTTTGTTCAGGAATTGGATGCCAGTTCCTATTTCCATGAGGTTATGCCCTTCCTTTTCTATGGTTCTTATGTTTTGAGGTTTTACATTTAGGTCTCTGATCCATTTAGAGTTAATTTTTTGTATGGGGATAGAAAGGGTTCCTGTTTCAGTCTTCTGCATGTGGACAGACAGTTTTCCCAGCACCATTTACAGAATAGGTTCTCCTCTCCCCAGTGGTAGGTGGTGGAGGCTTTGTCGAAGATGAGTTGGTTGAGAAATTGAGGTTTAGCTTCTGGAATCTCGATTCTATTCCATTGGTGTATATGCCTGCTCCTGTACCAATACCAAGCTCTTTTGATGATTGTAGCTTTATAATAAAGTTTGAAGTCTGGTAATGGGATACCACCTGCTTTGTTTTTTTGTTTTTGTTTTTGTTTTTGCTAGGATTTTTCTGGCTTTTCTTGGTCGTTTGTGTTTCCATATGAATTCCTGTGTAATTTTTTCTAGGTCTGCAAAGAATATTGCTGGTAATTTGATGGGTTTTGTATTGAATTTGTAGATTGCCTTAGGTAAGATGGACACCTTCACAATGTTGATTCTTCCAATCCATGAGCATGGGATATTTTTCCACTTGTTTGTGTCATCTTTGATTTCTTTGCACAGTGTTTTGTAGTTTTCATTGTAAACGTCTTTCATATTTCTGGTTAGGTAGATGCCAAGGTATTTCATTTTTTTGTGGCTATTTTGAATGTGATTGTGGTTTTTATTTGGGTTTCTGTTTTATTATCGGTGTAAAGAAACGTGGTTGTCTTTTATACATTTATTATATTTCCTGAGACTTTGTCAAAGTCCTTTGTTAGTGTAAGGAGATTTTTAACAAATTCTCTTGGGTTTTCAAGGTACATGATCATATCATCTGCAAAGATAGATAGCTTGCCTTCCTCTTTTCCTATTTGGATACTCCTGATTGCCTTCACTTCTCTGATTGCTCTAACCAGGACTTCCAATGTTATATTGAACAGGAGAGGTGAGAGTGAGCATCCTTTTCTTGTTCCAGGATTCAGGGGAAATGGTTCCAGCTTTTCTCCATTAGAATTATGCTGGCTGAGGGTTTCTCATAGATGGCTTTTACTATTTTGAGGTATGTTCCCCATGTGCCTAGATGTTGGGGGTTTTTATCAAGAAGTGGTGCTGTATTTTATCAAAAGCTTTTTCTGCATCTAATGATATAATCATGCGGTTTTTGCTTTGACATCTGTTTATGTATTTAATTACATTTACTGTTTTACGAATTTTGAGCCAAATTTGTATCCTGGGCATGAAGCCTACTTGGTCATGATGGATGATTTCTGAGATGTGTTGTTGAATCTGGTTTGCTAGGATCTTGAGAATTTTAGCATCTATGTTCATCAAAGATATTGGCCTGTAGTTCTCTTTGTTGGGTCTTTAACTGGCTTGGATATCAATGTGATGTTTGCTTCATAAAATGATTTCGGGAGAGTTCCATCTTTCTCAATTGCCTGGAATACCTTCAGTAGGATTGGTACAAGCTCCGCCTTAAATGTCTTGTAGAATTATGCTGGAAAGATGTGGTCCAGGGCTCTTTTTTGTAGGTAGTTTTCTTATTACGTAGTCAATTTCCTGTATCGTTATTGGTCTATTTAGGGTCTCAATTTCTTCTTGTTTCAACCTAGGCAGGTTGTGTGATAACAGAAAGTCCTCCCTTTCTGAAAAATTTTCAAGTTTGTTTCCATACAAATTTACATAGTAGTTTCTAATGATCTTTTGTATTTCTGCAGGATCGGATGTCACTTCATCTTTTGTGTTTCTGATTGTGTTTATCAGGGCTTTTTCTCTCTTTATCTTTTTCTTTGTCTAGCTAGGGGACCATCAATCTTGTTTACCCTTTGAAGAACCACCTTTTTTTCTATTTATTTTTTGTATTATCTTTTTGTCTTCTATGTCTTGGATTTGGGCTTTTATTTTGGTGATCTAGATTCTTCTGCTGAAATTCCATTTTTGTGGTCTTGCTTTTCCAGTTTCCTTGGGTTGCTTTTTAGGCTGTTAATCTGTGTTCCTTCTATTTTCTTCTTGTGTGTTTGTAAGGATATAAATTCCCCTCGTACTACAGTTTTTAAGGCGTCCCAGACATTTTGGTAAGATGTTTCTTCCTTTTCATTTGTTTCCAGGTAACTTTTCATCTCTGCTTTGATTTCATCATTGACCCAGCAGTTGTTTAGCATCATGCTGTTTAGTGTCCATGTCTCTGTGGGTTTCGGGGGGACCTTGTTGGTGTTAATGTTTATTTTTATTCCACTGTGGTGTGAGAAGGTGCATTGTAAAATTTCAGTCCTTTTAAATTTGCTTATGCTTGATTTATGACCAAGTATGTGGTTGATTTTAGAGTACGTTCCATGTGCTGATGAGTAGAATGTGTATTCTGTGGTCTTTGGATGGATGGTTCTGTAGGTATCAATTAAATCCATTTGATCAGGAGTCACATTGAGGATTTGGATCTCATTGCTGATTTTCTGTCATGATGATTTGTCTAGGATTGTGAGTGAGGTATTAAAGTCCCCAGCTATGATGGTATTGGAGTCGGTGTTTTTTTTTTAGTTTACCTATAAGCTGCTTTATGAAAATCGGTGCTCCTATGTTCAGTGCATATATGTTAAGGATTGATATGTCTTGTTGATAGATTGAATCTTTTATCATTATGTAGTGGCCTTCTGTATCTTTTTTAATTTTTGAAAGCTTAAAAGATATTTTGTCTGAGATTAAGATCGCTACTCTTGCTTTCTTTTGTGTTCCATTTGCCTGAAAATTTGTTTCCCATCCTCTTACTTTGAGTCTGTGAGTGTTCTTTCTAGTGAGGTGAGTCTCTTGAAAGTAATAGATTGTTGCCTGGTGATATTTGATGCATTTTGCCACTCTATGTCTTTTCAGTGGTGCATTTAGTCCATTCACATTCAAGCTAATTATTGAAATGTGAGAGCTGATCCCTATCATAATGTTCTTAGAGTAGTTTTCTTCCTGTTTCTGTATTATCTTTCTTTTGGTTTTAGAGTTGGATCATGTGTATTTTTAATCTTTTGCCTGTACTATGGTGAAGAATGTTGTTGTTCTTTTTTCCTTTTCTTCTGTGTTTTATAGTTTCTTAAGTGTTTCTAGTAGAGGTGGTCTGGTGGCAGCATAGGTTCTTAGGGATTGGATATCTGGGAATGACTTCAATTCTCCCTCACTGATGAAGCTTATTTTTGCTGGGTAGGTTAATCTCAGTTGAATTTGTTTATATTTTAGAACTTTGAAGATAGGGCTCCAAGCTCTCCTAACCTGGAGGGCTTCTGTAGATAAATCTACTACTATTCTATTTGGTGTTCCCTGGTAGGTTGTCTGACTTTTTTCTCATGCAGCCTTTAGGATTTTTTCTTTTATAACTACTTTGTTTCAGCGAATTATTATGTGTCTGGGAGTTGATCCTCTCATCTGTGGTCTTGCAGGGGCTCTCTGAATCTCTTGTGTTTGAATCTTTTCATCGTTGATGAGATGAGGTAATTTTTCTTGAATGATTTCATGAAATGTTTGTTCTAGTGTGACCTCTGTTTCTCTTTCTGCCTCAGGAAGGCCAATTACTCTTAGGTTCAGTCTCCTGAATTGATCAATCATCTCTTGAAGGTTTTGTTCTGTCTTTTTGAGCTTCTTTTGTATGCTTTTGACAGTTTGGGTTAGTTCTGTGTTTTGGTCATTGAGCTCTGAGATTCTTTCTTCTGCTTGGATAATTCTGCTTTCCATGCTTATTAGTTTGTTTTTCATTTCCATACATGTATTCTTTGCTGCTGTTATTTCTGACATCAGCTCCTTTCTATTTTCCTCTTGTCTCTCCTCAGTTTTTCTAAAATTCTCTCTATTAATGTCTTGATGTCTGGGTTTGTGGCATCTTCGTTGTTTGTGTTCCAGAGTCTGTTTTCTCAGTGTCTGATCTCCCAGGGGTCTATGTGAGACCTATATTCCTCTTTTGGTTTTTCTTCATTTGTGCAGTTTTTTCCCTCCCTACTTTTTCCTTCCCTCGATGTCACCGTCTTCTTTAATTCTGTTATTCAGGGTTAGTGGGATTGTTTTACTTCTGTTTGTTCCATCACCTATTCTTCTTATGCATGCCATCTTACTTTGTTCAATTCTGGTGTTGCACTGTAGGTTGCGGGTGATCGTTTTTGCAGGTTTGAGATTTACTTAAGGGGGAAGTTGTAATTCAAAATATATCTCCAAGTCCTGGTATCTGCTGACAGGTGTATGGATGATCTGAGACCCACTTCCCCGCTGCCTTGGAATCTGCCCATGCAGTGGGGCTGTAGGTTTACTCCCTGAAGTTAAATGAGGTTAGCAGAGGGAAGAGAATGGAGTAGAGAGTCGGGGGAAGAAGGGGGTGGAGAGAGAGAGGCGCAAGGGGAAAACGGATGAATGTATCAATAAATGGAGAGAGAGACCTAAACTGAAACAGATAAAAACAATAGACCACGACTACAGACTAACCAGCTTTAACACAAAAAATTAAAATATACAATGGTGCTAACATACAAGGCAAACAATCACTGTATTGGTGTGTTGTTCCTCTATACAAAGATATGGTTTACAGAGATGAGAAAAAAGAAGAAAAGGAAGAGAAAAAAAGGATCAAAGTAATAGGAGTAGAATCAAGTCATTAAACTAACAGAACCAATTGAGCACAATCTGAGCCTTTTCGTGTAAGTCTAATGTCCTTTCAGCTCTGATTTCTAGCTGTCTTCTCAAGCTGGTAAATTAATTCAGAGTTGGGTCAGTTGCCCCTGGCCTGCTGTGAAAGACAGTTCAGATCACCCTAATTTCACCACTCAAATCTGGCCTTTGTCTGTTTTTCAAGCTTGTTTTTCCCATTTTGGTGTCATTATCTTGAATCGCCAGCTGGTGGTGCTACCTCAGCTACTCGCCCCAGAGGGGGTGGAACTGGACAGGAGCCAGGCAGAGGCAAGAGATGGAAGCCTGTCTCAGGGCACATGGGAGGAGACTCACGGTCAGCAGGATGTCAAGGTGGCAGCAATCCCAGCAGATGTGGCCTACAGGGGCTTCAAGGACAGAAGTTGTGGATTGCCTCAGGCACGGGTGGTGTGATGCACTATGGCTGCCACCAATGCTGCGGTGGTGCCTGCCGCTGCTGTGTCTGTAGCTGCAGTGGCTGTCCAGACTGCTGTGATGCCCCAGCGGTGGCGACAGATGATCTCCATGTGAAGAGTAGGCTGCCCACATTGGGATCCGCAGCCCCTGGGGAGAAGGTCAGAGACCCTCTGCATTCTCCTTTGCAAAGGTTCTCATAGACCAGGTTGCCCCATCACCATATTGTCGGAAGTTGAAAGTATCCTTTTACATGTCCCTGTCTCTACTGTAGATGTGACAGTCATTCATATGTTCTTTTCCATTTCTGGATATCCCTCCCACAACTATTTTGACTTTTCACCCATGTCCCCAACTTCTTCGTTTACCACTCTTTTCCATAAGCGAAGGCTGTTATTCCTGAAGAAAGAGAAGAACATATGTCTGGACAAAATATTGGTAATTTACTCTGTTCCTTTCCCAGTTTCCATGAGTTCTTTCCAGGCCTGTTAACACACATTGCAATGGTTTTAACCCTGCAGATTCATTCCTTGGTAATTTAGTGGCTACAGAGAAAAGGTTTGGACACTTTTCAGACAAATATTCTGTTCTTCTTTTCCAAAAGAACCATCTTGGTGAGTAAAGAGTAGGGGCTTTTGTGATAGGTCTCAAATCATGGAGGAAAAGTCTTCATTGGCAGTAGTAATCACCAAACTATATGTCTTCTGAGGATTTCCAGTAGAACTCCTTTATCACCCTTGATTTTATGTAATTAAGTGTGTATGTCTAATTTAAACATCTACCAGCTCATATGTAATCATGGGTCCTTTGTCCCAGATATGGTCATATTCTGGTCCTATGTTTTTCACTTAGTCTTTGTCTCCCTCTTAAGTTTATGAGTTTTTTTTTTTAATCACAGTACATCAATTATCTGATTTATTGAAGAAAGTTTGCTAATTTACTACTTGGTGAGCTTGTTGGGAGACGGCCACGGAGGCCCACTGAGCATGAGGGATCAGGAAGGGCCATAGAACCCGAGACCACTAGGATGTGTTCGGGAGCTGTTGACCCATCCCCTCCCTCATTTTCCATTTGGCACAAACTACCAACAAAAGCTCCAGGTGGCTGTAACAGAAAACTCTGAGACTGGAACATACACAGCTAACCTAGGAGGCTATTGTTCCCATTCCCCAAAGCTTATGGTGTTTTGCTTTATCACAATTTAAGTTTGGCTTTGAGTCACATTGAGGAGCCTTAGTACAGGTCACAGTTTATTTTGATGCAATTTTTAGAAATTTATAGATATAGGTTTCAGAAAATAGTTTACATAGATTAAGAAAATTTAAGTAACCATTTTATTATAGAAGTATGGTTAGTTCAGTTTGATTTAAGGGAGGTCAGTGAAGTTTGAATTAGGCCAGCTGGCGCTAGGAGAGTGTAACCATGGCAGCAATTGTTTTAATAAAAACTAGTTTGAATTCATACATAATAGTGGAAGTTAATAATTCACTATGGTGGTTTGGGGTTTAGACATTGAGTGATGTTAATTCAAGATGATATAGTTGTAATACAATTAAGGGCACCTAAGAAACTAGCTTGGGGAACATTAAGCTAGCATAAGATACAAAAAGACAATTTGTGGTTGTTCTTCCTCATGTTCTTCCTTACATATGAAAGAACATTTGCTTGAAAGGTGGGGGTGTCCTTTGTGCACCTGGACCTGTTCATGTGAAAGACACATGCTACCTTTGTTTCCTGTGATGATGACTTTGCAGAGTTTGGGGATAAAAGCCCTGAGATTACACCCATTAAATGACTTCTGGTCACCTGAGCAGGACTCCAGTCTCTCTTTCTCTCCTCTTCTCTTTCTTTTTATCTTTCCAGAATAATCACCGATGCTGCCCCACCTTCCAAGGGACCCCTAAATCTCTCTGCAGTGACTGGCCCCCCGCAACTGGCTCCCAAACCTGGGGTCCTGGAAAGGTAAGCTTTTATCTCATTTCAGGGCAGCTAGGATCTTACCCAGGGTACTGCAGACCCCTCCGTAGAGATCGGCAGAGTGAGGATGGGTAAGCAAAGTTTTTGTGAAGCCAGAGCCATGATCTAATCATGGTTCAGAGCAAATCTAAGGAACAGAAAATGTTCATCAGTATCTTAATGAATACCCTCTCTAAGCATGGAACTAAAGTTTCTTCTGCTGCTCTAGCTCCTTTTCTACATTTTGTTCAGGAACATTTTCTCTGGTTTCCTGAAGAAGGGACAGTGAATTTGAATATCTGGGAAAAAGTGGGGGAAGAACTAAGACTGTACTATACTCAACATGGGCCCAAAAAGGTGCCACCTAATGCATTTTCTTTATGGAAGTTAATCAGTGATGCTTTTGATCCCCAGCATGATTATGAGAAATTTCCTTCCAAAAAGGCCATTTATAATGATGAGGATGATGAAGAAACGTTTCCTTCGCTGCTGCCTCTGCACGTTCAAATTATGATGATAAATTATCCCCACAGGACACGGCAGGTTTGGAGAATGAAGCCACAAATTATCACGGTAACAATTACCTTAATAACACTAATCTACCTCTTCCACAGGTCCCTTTACATAAGGCAGAGGTAAGAAAGCTAAACCTTACACCCGGCAATGCCCCTGCCCCTCCTTTTCTTTTTGGAATACAGGCTGCTCAAGCAGAGGCAGAGAAGGAAGGAGATTTCCATTTATCAGCATGTTTTCCAGTGGATATTACTGACGTTGATGGAGTGGGCCAAGCACAATGGGAGCCTTTATATTACAAGTTGGTAGGAGAATTAAAAGAGGCCAGTTCACAATATGGTCCTTTGGCTCCCTATACTCTTACTATTTTAGATCAATTCGCTTCTCGCTGGATGACTGCTTCTAATTGGCAACAATTGGCTAAAAGCTGCTTATCTGGAGGAGCCTATTTACTTTGGAGAACAGAGTATGATGATCAGGTGCAAATTCAGATGGCAAAAAATCAAAATCAGCCTCCAGATACGTTTGTTATTGTTAAAGATATGCTAACAGGTACTGGACAGTATGCCACATACAACGCTCAGGACGTTTTCCCTGTAGAAGTGTATACTCAAATAAGCCATTGTGCTTCTACATCTTGGAGAAAGTTGCCTGCTGATTCCACTCAAACTCCTTCTTTGTCTGAGATAAAGCAAAAGGCAGTTAAAAACTATGAGGATTTCATCTCCAGACTAACCACCGCCATCGAATGGGTAATTACTAGCAAAGAGGTAACAGAAATTTTAGTCAAACAATTGGCTGTTGAAATCACTAATAACACTTCTCAGGCTTTAATAAGACTGATAAAAAGGTCCAGCAATATAATTGATTATATCAGACGATGATGATGAGGAGGAGGAGGAGAAGGAGACCTTCCTTTTTCCCACACTTCCTGCACCTCTTTCTAAGGTTTTATTTTAAAGGTTGAGAATACTGAAATAAAACCTGGATTTAGTTACACTTTTTTGTCTTATAAGAATGCAGAGAGCTCGAGCAATAATAAACAAAAGTATATAAGCAATATATGTGATATAAGTAATAAGTAACATAAACAATATATATAAGCTATATGAGCAATATATAAGTAATATAAGCAAAAGTATATAAGTAAAATAAGTAATACAAATAATATAAGTATAAACAATATATATAAGGAATACAAGCTATATATATAAACAATATACAAGTAATATAAATAATGTAAGCAATACATAAGTAATATAAGTAAAAGTATGTAAGTAATAAGCAAAAGAATATCTCATTGCAATCTTGCTTTAACTGTGGTCAAGTCAGACACATTAACAGAGATTGTTCGGCTAAGCAAGGTATGGGTAGCTTACATGGCACATCGTCACCCACTGGGTCTACTCGACCAAAAACAATATGCCCGAAATACCAAAAAGGCTTCCATTGGGCCAAGGATTGCAGATCCAAATTTCATAAAAATGGTACCCCTTTAACACAGGACCAGGCTGCCCCGGTTCAGGGAAATGCCTGGAGGGGCCAGCCCCAGTCCAAAGCAACAATAGCGGCAGCAACAGCCATGAACCCGTTTGTTTCTTTTGTTCCATCACAGAGCTCATTCGAGCCACCCCAGGGAGCGCAGGA
Organism: Carlito syrichta; assembly: GCF_000164805.1. Lineage (NCBI taxonomy): Eukaryota > Metazoa > Chordata > Mammalia > Primates > Tarsiidae > Carlito > Carlito syrichta. Next base: position 250,849 of record NW_007257879.1, on the reverse strand, counting down.
CTGGACTTGTGTTCCTCCACCACAACAATATTAACTCCGGACATTCTGGTAACCCCAATTCCTATGGGAGTAACGGGTCCTCTCCCGGAAGGAATAGTGGGTCTAATATTAGGTAGAAGTTCCCTATCTTTACAAGGAATTTCCATTATTCCTGGAGTGGTGGATTCGGATTACACAGGAGAGATCCAGGTGCTTGCTGCTCCCCCTAGCAAAACTGTGCAGTTTAACAAAGGCCAAAGAATAGCCCAGTTGCTGCTCCTGCCTTATCATAGAGCATGTAAAACTGTAACTAACCCGCCTGGGGGTGACTCTGGATTTGACTCTAGCGATATTGCTTTTTGGGTTCAAGAAGTAACTAATTGAAGACCTTACAAAGAATTGTATATCCAAGGAGAAAAAATCAAAGGTTTATTTGACACTGGTGCTGATGTTTCTTGATAGCCGGAAAAGACTGGCCTGCTTCATGGCTGACTCAGATGGCTCCTTCAGGACTTATAGGCATTGGTCAGTTGCCTTCAGTGACAAAAATGTTCTCAGATTTTAAATTGGAAAGATGAGTAAAAGTCAGGAACCTTCTGACCATATGTAGTTCCATCTATCCCCTTTACCTTATGGGGAAGAGATATTCTTGCGCAGATGGGCATGCTCTTATATAGCCCTACTGATAAAGTTTCAGCACAAATGTTACCAATGGGCTATGATCCCTTTAAGGGACTTGGGAAGGATGGGCAAGGGATATAGGAACCTGTCCAAGTTAGTGAAAAGGCAGACCAAGTAGGCATTTCTTGCTCAAAATTATTCTAGGGGCCATTGTTCCAGCTGCTGACCCAATAAACTGGAAAGATGATAAACCAGTTTGGGTGGAGCAATGGCCCATGTCCTCAGAGAAACTTAAGGCAGCCACAGAATTAGTTCAGCAACAATTAGAAACAGGACATATAGAACCCTCTACTAGTCCCTGGAATACTGCAATATTTGTAATTAAGAAAAAATCTGGAAAATGGAGACTTTTACAGGTTTTAAGAGTTATAAATGCTACCATGGAGACTATGGGAGCACTGCAACCTGGATTGCCATCTCCAACCAGTATCCCTGCTAACCTTAATGTTATAGACATTGATTTACAAGATTGTTTCTTTACTATACCTTTGCATTCAGACGACTGTAAATGATTTGCATTCAGCCTACCCTCTGAGAACTTCGTGCATCCATTTCAGAGATTTCAGTGGAAGGTTTTACCTCAAGTTATGAAAAGTAGTCCCACCTTGTGTCAAAAGTTTGTGGATGCCGCCTTACAAGACATTAGAATCCAATATTCTGACCTTTACTTAGTTCATTATGTGGATGATATTTGTTGGCTCATGAAAATCTTACTCTTTTGCATGAAATTCTTAATCAAATTATTACTGCTCTAATTGTGGCTTAAAAGTCTCCCCTGAAAAAATCCAAACTAATCCAGCTTTACTTATCTTGGTCGTGTCTTGGACACACAAACAGTAAGTCACCAGCCCTTACGGCTATGTACGGATCACCTAATTACATTAAATGACTTTCAGAAGTTATTGGGAGACATAAACTGGATTAGACCATTCTTACAAATCACTACAGCAGACTTAAAACCTCTCTTTAATATCTTGCAAGGAGATCCCTCTCCAAGCTCTAAAAGGGCTTTACACCAGAGGCCAGTAAAACTTTAACACTTGTGGAAAAGGCCATTGAATCTCAGAAAGTTAAAAGATTGGACTATCGTTCTCCTTGGGACTTAATCATTCTGGCTACTGCTTATACTCCCACAGGGTGTCTGTGGCAAGAAGGGCCAATGGAATGGCTCCACCTGCCAGCGTAAAAAAGTATTGGCTTCTTACCCTTACTTACTGACTGTATTAATAACTAAAGGAAGACATAGAAGTGTTGAATTGTTTGGTCAGGATGTACAGGTCTCATTCTGGCCTCCCAGGACCTCTGCACCAAGGCAATCAATTAGTTGATACCCTTACTAAGTCTATTGTATGTGCTGCAGTAGAAATTGAGGCAGTTACTCAGGCTCAACTTTCTCATAAAATTCATCATCAGAATGCTACTTCCTTACGTTATCAGTTTCACGTATCCAGGGAAATGGTTAGACAAATCATTAAGAATTGTCCAGCTTGTCCCACCTTTGTTCCAGCTCCAGGAGGAGTTAACCCCCGAGTACTAAAACCAAATGTGCTATGGCAAATGGATGTAACTCACTTTCCCAGCTTTGGGAAATTGTCTTATTTGCATGTTACTGTGGATACAGCTTCTCATGTTATTTTAGCTTCAGCAATAACTGGAGAAGCCTACAAGGACGTGGTACAACATTTATTCCTTTGTTTCTCACAGCTAGGTATACAGAAGCAACTGATAACTGATAACGGTCCTGCATATACATCTAAATCTTTCCAACAGTTTTGTTCCCAATTTAATATTTCTCATTCCACAGGAATTCCTTACAATCCACAAGGTCAAGCCATAGTTGAAAGAGCCCACCAAACTTTAAAAAATCAAATAAATAAATTAACAGAGGGGGAGTTTAAGTATAGCTCTCCTCACCATATTTTAAATCATGCTTTATTTGTTATAAATAATTTAAATCTGAATTATTTGGGCAACTCAGCTGTGACTAGACACTGGAACCCAGAAGGAAATGTTAAACCTATGGTAAAATGGAAGGATCTCCTTACCGGTCAATGGAGAGGGCCTGACATTTTGGTAACCATTGGGAGGGGATTTGCTAGCATATATCCACAGAATGAATCTACCCCTATTTGGATTCCTGATCGATTTATCCGATATGCCTGCATTGACCCGGCGACCAAAACGAGTGGTGAGGATACTACCGATTCAGAGGAATGCTAGATGTGACAACATGCCTGCTAGTCACCGGGAGGAGGAACCTTCCTCATTGCTTCAGGAACGCCCACTGCTTTCTGAGCCATCACTTCAGCATGATTCACCCAAGGAGGGAACAACTTTAAGCCACCAGATGAGAAATTTTTCACTACAGGATGAGAATGTTTCTCGTCCTCGGCTGTCCCGTACAAGATGACAAGCTACCAGAGGTAATGTCTTCAGTGCTCGCCGTTCACGACTACCAGCATGGGAACAAATGGAAGCTTTGGTTGAAGAAGCAGGATAAATGGTAACCTCCCCCGTCATGTCACAAGAACTTCGCCACCATCTAGTATACCCATTTGCTCTCCTAATGACACCAAGAAAACTAGTTACTCATCCAATGAGACACTGGGTATCCAGAGTGGAGAGAGTGCATTTATAGATCTAAAGTGAACTATCTATACCTAGTGAAACACCATAACAACTACTATCAGAAATAAACAAATTGTTATTTCATACCTACAAAATAAGAGCGTGCTTGCAATCCCCTTATGTTTTTCTTGTATGGAATGAATATCAAACTGTTACAATTGACTATCACAATAATGCTCATAAGGTGTCTTGTGCGGAATGTCTTTTAACAAATTGTTTAACTGATGCTTTTTATAAGGGATTTGTAATCTTAAAACAACCTCCGTATTTAATGGTTCCAGTACAACTGTCATCTCGCTGGTATAATGAATATGGTTTACAAACAATGTATGAAGTCAATTCTCTTCTGAAGAAAAGACAAAAAAGGTTTTTGCCTGCTGTAATCTTGGGAATTACAACCCTAATAGCTGTTGCTACTTCAGTAGCAGTCTCAGTTATGGCTTTAGCTCAGGGGGTCCACACAGCTACCTTCACTGATCAGTTATCTAAGAATGTTTCTATAGCCTTAGCTACCCAAGAGATTATTGATGACAAGCTAGAGAGCAAAGTTAATGCTTTAGAAGAAGCGGTTCTAGCTATAGGGCAAGGCTTGTTCTACTTATATTAAGATTGGTTCAGAGAGTAGTCAGGTCCAGCAATGAGGAGCACAGGCCCAGGTACCTGGGCTCACACATGTCAGGAATGAGCTCTGAAAACATGTTGTTGCCTGTGAATTTACATCTGTAACATAGCAGTATCATTTATACTACATGTCATGCTTTTTCCTACAAATGTAAATATAAAATAAGAAGATTTGTGCTAAGTTTACATTAATTATGTGAGTAACATTCACATCCATTGTACTTCAAAAAACTGATAATAATTTTTTAAAAAGCTACTGTGTGTTAATGAAAGCATGATATAATAATGAGATTACAATTTACAATCGCTTCCTTTGCCACCAAATTCCCATAGGACACTCCCATCTGCTCTGAACACTTCTCTCTCTGAGATATCCTAACTAAGAACGTAGCATATAGCAAGAGACATGTAAATAGGGCCCTCCCTCCGTTGATGAAAACCAGCCCTGCTTTGACCCTGCAGCTCTTAGAAGGGTACCCCTTCCCTGGGATTCCAAGTGTTCTCAAATGGGGATCAGGACTGAACACAGAAGACTCACCATAGAATTTGGGCTCAACTGGGTTTTTCTCTTTGCTGTTTTAAAAGGTGATTCATGAAGACTATATATATTGTGTGAATGAATGTGAATGAAAGAAACAATGGATATGTGTGATAGCTTCTTACTAGAGTGTCTATGTGTGCCAGTGCCCAGTGTGAGGTGAAGTTGGTGGAGTCTAGGGGAGGCTTGGTCTAACCAGGGGGGTCCCTGAGGCTCTCCTGTGCAGCCTCTGGATTCAACTACAGTGACTGCTACGTGGGCTGGTTAGCCAGATTCCAGGGAAGGGACTGTTGTGTTGTGTTAGTTTCATCTGAAACAAAGATAACAGTTACACAGCAGATTATGCTGCATCTGTAAAAGCAGATTCACCATCTCTTGGGCTAATTGCAAAAACACAACATATCTGCAGATGAACAGTCTGAGACCTGAGGACACAACTGTGTATTACTGTGTGAGACACACAGTGAGGGGACCTCAGTGTGAGACCAGACACAAAAATCCCTCCAGGGGACCTCAGTGTGAGACCAGACACAAAAATCCCTCCAGGGGTTTTCCAACCACCAGGAAACTCAGGACCACCAAGGACTGGGTCCCCCTCAGGAACAGCTGCAGGAGATTGTTGAGGTTGGTTTCCTGCCAAGTCTTGAGGCTGCCTCTCCATCTGTTTCCTTGGGAATCAGTCTGGATTTGAATTTCTATAGTAACATTTGATGTATCAAAATGCCTAATGTGAAGTTTGGGCATCCAACTGGTCCTCACTTCCCCTGGTTTAGGACCAAGTATGCTTTGTGCTGCTATGTGACCACCCTTCCATCCCTCTCCTGACCGTGTACCACGACTGCCGATCCTTCCTTGATGCTATTGTGATTAATGTAGGGTCCTACATATGATTGAGAACTTGTGGTACTTTGCTCTTGTTTCTGTGATAGATCACTAAGAATGATGGTCTCTAACTCCATCCAATTTACTGCAAAGTCCATTATTTTGTCCTTATTTATGGCTGTGTGTAACATATTTATTTACCACATTTCTTTATTTGCTCTGCTTTCAGGAAGTAAATTGTTATGGACTGGAAAAGAAAAATAAAACATAACAAAACAAAACACAATACACAACGTTATGGTCTATTTCCTTATTTGTATTTGCAGGGCACATTCTAATCTGCATCAAAGTCATAATGTAACTTTTATCTAAACACACCCTGCATTGGTAACCAGGTTTAGATTCCTGAGGAAGCCCCAGTGACTTAGGGAGAATTTACTAAGAGATTCAAGACAGGGAGTTCAGTGTGTTTTCTGATTAGAATAGTCTCTAATAGTCAGATTAGAGCTTTCAGGGAGGCTAGACCAGGGCCAGAGTCCTTAAACACCTAACTGATGACATGTCTGCCCCCTTAAAAGATTGTGAAAATGACACAAAAATAATCCTGTTTCCCCTTTTTCTGCAAAGCCATTTTATTTCTTTCTAGACATTATTCTCACATCTTCCTGTTCTCTTTATATTCACTGAAAATAGGGGATGCGCTTCTGTTGACCAGGGCTGAGGGCCTTTGCCTGGAGTTTAGAGGTAGCACAGGCTGTGGCTCCTGTAGGGTCTGGGAAGGCTGACAGGATTTTCTCACTCACCATTTCCAGGTACCTCTTGCTGCCTTTTGTGCATGGACTCATTTGGGAAATGCAAGTGGACATTAGTCACTAAGTGGGTAAATGTTGTTTTCCCAAAGTAGGAATTTATGTAAGACTGACCTTGTGCTTTTCACACTACTATGATTTTATATTCCTAGCCATTGACTTCAGGGAAAGCTGAGGAAACACCCTCCAATTTGCTGTGTATTATGGGTGACAGTGATGTTTGGTCTGGCTAGCCACGTAGTTGGAGGTCCATAGGATGGGCCTCCAGGAAGAGCAACTGGACTTCCTGGGAGGATCTGAACCTGTCTCCCACCATGGACTTTGGTCATCTGTCTTTCTTAGATTTCGTACAATTCACCCAGGTTACCTAGGAGAATCCTCTGGACTTAAAGAAAGGCAATGATCAACTTTTGTTTTTTTGGTTGTTTTGTATTGGTTTTTTTTTTTTTTTTTAAGTTGGAGTCTCACTCAGTCGCCCAGACTGGAGTGCAATGGCCGCTTTCGGACACTGCAGCCTTGACCTGCTGGGCTCCGGTGATCCTTCCGCCTCAGCCTTCTGAGTAGCCAGAATTACAGGCATGCGCTACCACACCCGGCTGATTTTTAGATTTATTGTAGAGATGAGGTCTCGTTCCCCAGGCGGGACTTGTACCCGCCGGTTCAGGCAATCCACTCACCTCAGCCTCCCAAAGGCGTGGGATTTACGGACTGAGCCACAGAGCCCGGCTGCTTTGTTTTGTTTTTACTAATTATGGAACACTACAAAAATTTGCTTGGCCAGCTTTAGTAACATAACTTAAATACCTTAGGCAAAGCATAGATTAATTTTATTTAATAATTGACATAAAGCCTGCCTAGTTGACACATAAAGCTGATTACTTCCATAGCTTTTTTATATTATATTTTCTACACTAGAAACAGATTCATATTTTATTTTTCTAAAATATTTAATGATATTGGTCTTCTGAGAAGCCAACGCCAAGACTGGCCTAAGTTTGTGTGCACTTTTTAAGGAATACATCCATTCTTTTGAGAGGAAATACATGGAGAGTGAAATGAAGTTGAGGAAGTTGTTAGCACTTGATGGAGGTCTGTCCTAAGTGAAGAGGAGAGGGAGGGAAATTAGATGATGATGCCCTACGTATCTCTGCTGTCCAAGGTAGGTATAGCATGTCATTTAATCATTCTCAAATCAATGTGTATCCTCATAGGACCCCATGACTCACAAGAATGGCTTTGCCTCAGATTTCCTTGGAGCTCAGTAGTCTCCTGAGAATGGACTACGGAATGTGAGGTTTCAGCACAAGTCATGCCATGAACCTCAGAGAGCAGCAGCCAGTCCCTGATCTAGTTACATTATGCTGGTGTATGTCCAGCAATTGAGGTTCTGTTAGAGCCTGCATACTGTGGGTTTCTATACAGAATATAGGTTTTTACTCTATTTTCATGAAAGACATATGAGATGAGTGGGAAGTCTGTAAATATTTGTATCACTTAGATTTACTCTAATTGCATCATTCCCTAATTCTGTACAATGTCCAGGTGCAGAGTTGTCTTTCACATTAGGAACTGTTAAATGGAGTGAGAGCATGCATTTTCAATCTTCATTGTGTTTCCTCCATTTACAGAGATCATGAGTAGAGTGTGTTTGTGCCTAGTCCACCGTATCTCTTGTCTTGCCAGGGAAAGCAGAGATTTTCCTGTCTCAGTGTCTGGGGAAGGAGCTGCCCCTGCACACCCCAGCAGCTACAGAGACCCCTACACAATTTTATAGAGTCATGGTGTTTCCCATGTGGGAGACCTCCAGCTTCTCCACTGTCAGGGATATTTGGTCAGGTCTAATTGGGAGCTTCAGAACTAGGACAACTGCTAGTCCACCACATCTCAGCTCTATCATGCAATTTACCATCATCAGAAATGCAGATAATAACATAATATCAATTTTTCTGACACCATTTTCTAATATTATTTCATTGCAACATTGATTGGAGAAGTGTTTCCTCTTTGATTTGCAAAAGTAACCTCAGAAATTTCTGAATTTTTAATAGAAAATGTAAAATTGGTCTTGTTCAGGGACATATAAAAATGTATAAACAGCAATTTTGTGTGGACATATGTCAGTCAGGTATATGCCTAGGAACATTATTGCTGGATTATACAGTCCAACTAGGATTAGACTTACCTAAAATTTCCTCTATTAGTGTCCCTGAATGGATAAACTCTCAACTGAGGGTCCAGCAAGGGAGTTTCTGGTTACCATCTAGGGTTTTCTCCTTTTAATTAACAACATCAAGCCTTCAGGGGACCATCTACTCTAGCATTGCAATCTGTAACCTGGTTGGCCCAAAAAAGATGGCAGTAAAAATGAAACTGCCAACAAGTTAATTCCCAAAACCCAAGTTCAAGATAATTCCTTGAACTTAGGTCTTTTTCCTGTGAATGCCATCATCATCATTACTGTCATCATTATCATCATCGTCATCACCATCATCATCATCATCATCATCTTCAGCATCATTATCACCATCAACATTGTGTCAAAGATCAACAAGCATATTTAGTCACCATGAAGAAAGTTTGTTTCATGGTAGAAAAATTTAATGATTTAAAAATTTCATCCTGTAGGAAAAGTTCCCACACTTCATACTGTTCAATTAATAAATTTGTTTCAGAATATCAGTATCAAAATGTAAATGGCACCATTGTGTTTGGTTCCAGTTAACCTGTGAGTCCTCTCAAGGTTTCCTAGTGAGAAGTCTAGAACAAGTTTAAGTAATAATTCCTTTAAAAGGAGACAGTGTTTTCCTTGTTAGACAGACATGACCTAAAAGAATAGGCTGTGTTTTGGCAAAAGCTTCCCAGGGATTATTTTTACATATCGTTGCTTCATGATCCATTTTTCTTGCTCACAATTAAATCATTCTCAAGTTTCTTCTTATTCCTTGATTGGGAAAGATTTCACCTGAACACAACCTCGTTTCAGGCATACACCTCCCTGAATGAGTCTTTACTCTCACAAAGTCACACATGTCCCCATATGGACTCTTTTCTCAGGCAAGCCCACATGTCTCTACAGGGCTATGATCATCTACTATGGCCTTTGCCCTACAGTGGTCCCTGTCCTTCCTTGGACAATTTAGCCTCTCCATCTCCATTCATAGTTTGGCCATTGATGTTTCTGGATTGTTCCATCTCTAGGTGCCCCTTGGTGTCTTGATTGGTGAAAAAAAAACACCCTCGGGCTGGAGGAAGATCTCAGATTTATCTGGGAAGGAGACAAGATGTCAATCCCAAGATAAAAATTCACCCAACTCTTCTGGGTCATGTTCAGGATGAGGTCTCTGAAAGCAGCTCTGAGGCATATGATCTATGTCATATCTCTCCACCTCCACAGGAGCAATCCATAGAAGACAAATAGGAAGTTCCTGCGTTCTAGCATCCTATATTTTTGGGGTTTTTTGTGAGTTACATATGCTTTTAATATTTTAACAATAAGCAATGAAACTCATTCTAAAAGATGCATTACCTAATTTAACCTTATGATATCTATTAACATTTGTCTTGGAATATAAATTTGTATTTTTATATGTGTATATATATAAATTTCAAGATAAATATTTTTGTTTATATAAAATTGATTCCAACGTTAACACCCAAGATGATAACAATGGAGACCAGAATTATCTTTCCATTAGAAATACCTGGAAGAAAACAGTGAAATGTATTAAAGAAAATTTTAAGGTGTTTGACATCAAATAACAAAGAGCGATCTCTGGTCAATGAGAAAGAAAGAAGCACTCTGACAAATGCATACTGAGATATTATTTAAGTGATTTAAGGTCAGGCCTGGAGAAGACCCAGGTGAGGTCCAGCATGTTTAGGGTAAGAAAAAGGAACTGGGAGCACAGTAGGTCATGAGATCACAGACAGAGAGAGAGAGATGCAGACACTTTTCAGGGTGAACTCCACCAATGGCAAGAGGAGCAATTGCTCTTGAGTAAAGTGCAGATCAGTGTGTGGGAAACAGGCAAGTTGCACGTGGGACCATACAGGGAGAATTTCTAAAATATTTGAACCTATTCTAAGATATGTAAAACATGATTATCAGAGCTTAGGTGAAAGAGACATTACAGAAATGGATAACCTAAGGGACTAACCAAGTCAATAGGGAGAACATAGCATCTACATGACAGAGAAACATGGGGAATCTTTACCTAGAGTTTATCAAATATTTTGTATAGATTTTTTTAAAATATGAGGTCTACAAAGGAACAAAGGAGTGTCACCAATATGCAGGCAAAAATTTCAGATTACAACAACTCTCTGAGTGACTGAGACCTCAAAGCAACTATTAGCAAAATGTTCAAAGTAATAAAACAACTCACTTTTTAAAAGTACATAGTTTAACAAATTCTTGGTTATTTTACTCAAAAAGTTAGCTGAAATCCTTCCGTACAATCAATTGAATGTAAAAATTGCTAAATTTAGGAAATTCGTAAGCTTTCCAAGTTTCTGAAACAATAAAAAAACCAAGGACAGGGGAGTGTCATTTGTAGATGAGCTTTTCTGAGGGAGTGGGGTGAAATCCCAGGGGTTATGGTTATGACCCTGATGCTACTTTTCTCCTTTCCTTGGGCTTCCTCAAGACCCTACTCTGAATTTGAGAGAACCGTGTATGCTTAGTCAATTATCTCTCTGCCTATCATGTTTTCTGCAGTTGATAATCAAAGCTATCAGAAAAAGAATGCAGTGCAAAATACAAGTCCTTAATTATTGAACTATAGTTCTTCAACAACATCGTGAGTTAAGGATATTTCATTTCATGGCAGCACTGAAAATTATTAACCTCCACAGTATTAGGATTCTCAGATTGGCCAACATGGAGGTGTGTCTATATGAATACATTGTCTAGAAATGTCCATCTCTGCATATTATTTTATGTAATGAGGAGGACAACCTGAAATGATGGAACTCACCATGGTCCTATGAACATAGAGCTCATCTCTCCAGCAAAGGAGCAGAGTGAAAATGGAACAGCTACACAGCTGCTTCCCTTATAGTACTCCAGGTAATCTTCTAAAGCTTCTGCTCATTACTGGGCTGAGAAGAGGGAACTCAGACCAGAACCGCTCCCACTCTACACGGCTGATTAGGAACAAGATCAAGGTCTATTATCCATGGATTACTCCGTCATATGCATACAGGCACATGGATGAGTAGGCACTTGTTTAAACAATAAATATAAATGTTTTTGATTTCCCTCTTTCCGTTTTAGCAATTTCATCCCTTCCCCTCCTAATAAAAAATAGCCTAGATCCAATAATGAAGCGTTAGTGCTTGAACATTAAGGTTCACGCCCTTCTGTTTCTTGAAGAGAGGAGGGACACCTTTTGTCTTGTTTACTACTCCCATCCTTTAGAAAATGATCCACGAGGTTGTGTGTTCCTTGGATGAATGTCCAAGGAGAAAACCCCGTATAGGAAGTGGGACACTGTACCACCTAGACTGCATCCAAACACCAGAAACTCTGAAGACGTAGTGACCTGAGAGGTATGGTCTGAAAATGAGCAGGTGTCCTCCATGGAGAGCAGACACCACTGAGTGTTTGCTGTTCCTTATCAAGGACTCACTAGCCTTTTGAGTCCTGAGAGCTGATATTACCTTAAAGTCATGACTCTTGCAAGGAGAATACAATGTTCCACAGGTTCTATACGTCTCTGGGTTGAAAATCCCAGCACAGGATCTGGGTCAGTGAATCCTGTGCCCAGCATGGAAACACTTTGTTCCACAATCCTGCTGCTGACCATCCCTTCCAGTGAGTGCTCTGGTCAGACAATACTATGGGGTTGAAAATTCTCCTGTTATTTATGAAAAGATTTCATCTTCTTCTTGTGCTTTCTCCACAGGGATCCTGTCACAGGTCACCCTGAGAGTGTCTGCTCCTACATTACCGAAGTCCACCCAGACACTGACCCTAACATGCACCTCCTTTGGGTTCTGACTGAGCACTTATGGAATGGGTGTGTGTTGGGTCCATCAGCTCCAGAGAAGACACTGGAGTGGTTTGAAGACAACTGGTGGAATAATAAGTATTACAGTCCATCTCTGAAGAACAGACTAACCATCCCGAAGGACTCAACAACCAGGTGTTCACAGCAATTACCAACATGGGTCCTATAGACACAGTCACGTATTGTTGTGTATGCATCACAGAAACACAGCCTAGGGTGCTTTCTACACAATAACTCAGAATGATTTCAGTTATGATCCCTCCCCACTTCTGCAAAACAGGAAAGTGTGGCTGAGATGCCATTTCCTGTCAGTCTCTGAGTTTCACCTTCACACCCAACTCACTCAGAGTCCTGATTTCCTTCCTTTACTAATTCATGGCAGGTTCCCTGTGAAGGGTTCAGGCATTTTGATGCTGTATTCTGTTTAATAAAAGTTCAAGACAGAAGGCTCTTTTTATCAAGGTAAGATGCATCCCTGATATGTTGTCACTTATTCTTCTTCATGGGGTCAACCTCTCCAAGTACAAGTATGCAAATAAGCAAAATATTAGTCTTTATTAAACTGGGAACTAAACTTGCAGAAGCATTTGGGGATATGGTGGCATCGGAAATTACAGAAGTGTTTATACTAGCTGTTCTAATAAGTAAGAAGAAGTACTATATTTGAACGGTATACTTATAAAATAACTTTATTAAATGATAAAACAGTCTGAGAGGATTCTCATCGTGGGTGGCTCTCAGTGGGAGTGCACAAATTAGTTCCCAGGGATTTCATAAGGAAGCTGAGTTGGATGAAGCTTGATTCAAGAAGATAATTAGGGATACAAGGAGCCCACAAAGCCCAAGATATGTAGAAAACCCAACAATTGGAAGGGAAAGTGCCTCAACTTGACATAAAAATCACATCTCAGTAGATGTGATAAGTAATTCACTGCAAAAGTGAAAAATTAATAAAATAATAATACATTTTTTATGAAATTTCTAGCTTGTGTTTGAAGATGAAAACAGAATTGTCCAGGACTTTAGGAAAACCATCTCATGAGAAGGAATAACTGCACTGAAACAAATTAAAAAACATTACTTAGTCCACGCTATTCAAGGGGTCAACAGGTCAGTCTTAGGAAATACAAGAAAAATTCAGGCTTTCAGGTATTTCATAAAACAAGACACTGTGAGGAGTCAAGTAATAATCATAGAAATGAAATTGTATGATCACAAAAATTGAATTACATTAAAAGTTAAAATTCATTAAAACTAAAAACATGCTATTCTGCTAAGTGGTTATCAACAATATAATTACAAGGCTTGCAGTTAATAAAATATTTGCAAATTATATAATCACGAAAAAACTTGACTATATAAGAATCCTTTAAAGGAAATAATAAAGAGGAAGAAACAATCCTTGGACAAAACAAGGAATGATTTGTAAAGCCATCCACGAAGAAATGTGATGGATATAAGAAGGTAAACATAATTTACCATTGTAGAAATTCATATTGAGACCATATGAAACACCCTTAAAATTTTTTAGGAGGCTCAATTACATAAATTTTGACAATATCTGTATTGGTAAGCATGCAGGCTCTAGAGCATAAAAGATTTCTCATGAAAATACAAAATAAAACAACTACTATAGAAAGCAATGAGCAGCTTCTCATAAAGTTCAACATGACTTTATTTTTATTTGTTCATTTTTTTTTAATTTGGAGTCTCACTTTGTCACCCAGTGAAGTGCAGTGCACGTTGCCAAGAATCACAGCCTCGGCCTTCTGGGCTCCAGTGATCCTCACACCTCACCCTTCCAAGTAACCGCAACTACTTGTAGCCATGTAATTTTTTTTTAATTGTAGAGATGAGGTCTCTCCAAGTTACCCAGGCAGGACTTGACCATGCAGGATCAGACAATCCACTGCCTCGGCCTCCCAAAGTGCATTGATTACAGGCTGAGCCATTGAGCATGGCCTAACATGTCTTTAACAAATGACCTAGAAATCTACTCCTGAGTGTGTGCTCCAGAGGTATAAAATGATATATTCATACAAACCTGCATTCAAACATTTATTAGAACTTTATAGGTGCTAGAAAATAGAAAATATCACAAAGTCTTTCACAAGTTGAAAGGATACAAAACCTAGGTAAGTTGAATGCTGTTGAGCAATTAAAATGAGAAATTATTGATGGGCATATCAACAAAGGTGAATCCCTAGACATGATGTTGAATGAGATAAGCCATTTTCATAGACCACAAGGCACACAGATATGGGTTTCACACATCACCTGATATGATGGTGGTGTGGGTTGGGCTTTCTGTCTCCTTCCTGATCAGGTCCAGATATTGAGCTCCATTACTTACAGGTGGAAAGCTCTATTATTTTCAATAGTGCACTGAGGTTTAAATCATCCCACAGACTAAAACAATGACATCTGGTTCCTTTGAATGAAGAGGGTTTCATTTTGTCCTGATACTAGGAGAACTCCTCCCAGCCAACTCCTTCCCTGGATCTTACACAAGCCAGTAGCCCTGCAGATTAGACTCTCTCTCCAATCCAGTTCTCCATCTCCTCCCAATTGTCTCTCACTGCAACTTCTACTGTTTTGTTTTGTATTGGTATATAATATTTGTACATATTTATGGGTACATGTGATATTTTATATGTGCATACAATGTGTAATGATCAAGTCAGGGTATTTAAAATTTCTACTACCTTGAGCATTTATCATTTAATTGTGTTGACATCATTACAAATATTCTCTTCTAGCTCTTTTTAAATATGATTTTTTATTGTGAATTACATTCACCCTGAGTTGCATAATAATATGGACTTTTCAACTTATTTCTTCCATCTAAGTGTATGTTCGTATCCATTAATTTGATTTTAGTGAGGGTTGCAGAGGACTACACATGCATCCATATTTATCCAAGGTTAATTTTAAATATATAGAGGCTATTACGTGACAGTTATACCTCAGATAGTTTCTTACATATAAAACTACTTGTGAAATTAATGAATGGTAGTTAGAAACATAGATAAACATATAAAAAATTTCAGAGACTCCTGATACTATGCCTGCAAGAGTTAGTTCTGATTGCCTCTATAGTCTAAAGAAAACATGGGACATTGTAGAATCCCTAAGTGATATTTTTATAAGGAAGGAGTTCATCAAACCATGCCAGGTGCCAACGTCACTGCTGGAGTAAGTTCAAGGAAGTGATTGGGTCCATGAGTGAGGAGAACAGTCCCACACTTGGGATATTATCAGAATGTACTCCTGGACACATCACACAACTCTGCCTAGTTTTTTATTTACTGTCACTCCTGAAAAATGAAGATACCACTGAAAAAACTACATGACATGCATTCTGAGCAAACATTAAAATGACATGTATTAATCTTTTTATCAAGAAAGTGCATTGTAATAAATCACTTTTTTTTCAAAATCTATCCTTGTCACCCAACTTCCCCAGGACCCTCCCATATGCTCTGAACCCTTCCCTTTCTGTGGTCTCCCAACCCAGAGCTTGCTATATGTTCTTGTGGATCCCTTAGAGTTCAACACAGAAACAAGTAGGGAAGAGAAGTTTTTCCACAGGGATCTGGCATGAGTAATTATATGTGTGATTTATAAGTGAATTTAAGAAGAGACCCTGTCCATGTGTCAGGCTCTGAGGTTCACTGAGAAAGATGCCAGGAAAGGAACATGATCAGCAACCTGGAGAAAATGATGGACAAGTCCCACGCCTTCTTGGTGAGGAGCGGCCTGTGGAAACCTGGTGTCTATCTAGGGGTTTAACTGCACTCACTTGCCTGCCACTGTCCTTCCCCCGAACTAGGTGATCAGCAGAGCATCAACTGAGAAGCTGAAAAGTATTACCTTCTCTTCCCAGGCCTCAAGGGTCTCCCCTTCCTACAGGTGTGGTAACTCCAAGAACCCCAGAGTTGTAATGAATTCCTCCAGTTGGGATATGTTATCAACCCCAGCCATGGACTCTAACCCTGGTGATGTCTTCAGCAGAGACAATGACAGCTAAGAGTCTTCACTGTTAATAGGACTCCCTCACTGGTGAAAGTGAGTCCCAGGGCCCAGCCTGGGATTAGGGCAGAGACTCAGGTACCACATCTAGGTAGACACTGGGAAGCTGCATTGCAGACTTTGCACTGAGATGCAGAATCCAGAACCCAGTTCCAAACACCTGAGTCCTCCCAGCCCACATGCAGCTCCTGCTTACCCCAGGGAACATGTGGATCCCTCCACACATGCAGTTTCTAGCTAAGTTCTGGAGCTATTTCAATCAGACCAGAAGGCAGGTGGGTTTATTAATGGGGGCTTTTTTAGTGTGCTCTCCTGATCCTGAAGTTTGAGAACTGAAAGACTGTATCAGTCTCCCCCAGAATTCCACCTGAACAGGTGAGAGCGGGACATAACCCTGCAAGAGATATCCACATGAGAAGTTGGGAGGGTTGAGGCCGATGGCAGACTCTGGTCCACAGGGACCCTGACCCATCAAGTTCTCCTTCCTAGTTCCCCTGGTCCTAGATCAATTCCTGCCTCTGCTTCTGGGGATACGCCTTTTCCTGGGTAGCCAGGGATGTCACAGGCTCCTGAATGTGCCTCTGAAAGTGAGACCAGCTGATCTTCTGGGGTCCTCCCCAACAGGTGGGCAATTCAGTGTTGGCAGCAAAAAAAGGTTGTGTCTGACACTTCAGGGGAGCATGGACCCTCCTCAGGGATGTCTGCAGTTTCCAGGTGCCAAGAAAAGAGGTGAGTCTCCGTGTGTGCATGTTCCCAGTCCATGTGTACTGTGTTTGTTGTTGTTCTAGTTGACAAAGAGGCAGAATCAGACATAGGATCAGTGTGGGGGGTGGGGGATGCTACCCATGGGTTAGACATATGTAAGAAGGGCACATTTCTCTCCCATTGCTGTAAACACTAGCCACAGTGTGTGTGTGTGCGCACGTGTGTGGTGTGGGCTCTGAGTCTCATGACATTTAGTATACATTCAAGTCTTATCTGATCGGGTGTGTAACTAGAGGATCCTAAAGGAGAGAAGATTCTCCTCCAGATCCTAAGAAGCTCTGGTCTTCCTGAGTGTGGACAGTGTCACAGCATCTAGGGCTCCAGAGAAGGGGTTATCCGACCACAGGGTCTCTCCTGACAGCATGTTGGGTTAATGAAGGCTGTTGGGCTAGATCTCTGGGCTTGGGAACAGGAGAGCTTATTTTAGAAGCTCCAGTTGGGGAAACATACCTGATTCCTGATGTGACTGAAATGCTCCAGACCATAGCTGGAAGCCGATTTAGGGAGGATGTCAGGTGACCCCTGGTTCAGGATTATTTCAGGAGATGGTGTGAGCAGAATATAGTGTCACTGAAGGAGAATTCTGAACCAGGACTTTGTTATTTCAGACTGGGCTAGAGTCACTGAGAGGAACA
The DNA here is from genome assembly GCF_000164805.1 of Carlito syrichta. NCBI lineage: Eukaryota > Metazoa > Chordata > Mammalia > Primates > Tarsiidae > Carlito > Carlito syrichta. The sequence continues at coordinate 233,328 of NW_007257879.1, read as the reverse complement.
TGCTCTGTGAGCCCAGAGGGAACGTCCCTGCAAGGCAAGGACTGGGCTTCAGTGGTCACTCAGGACACACCCAGACAGAATCCAACCCCAGAGCAGGTGCACAGATTGGGGAGGGGTTCTGGGTCTTTCCCATTCAAAAAAAATATTCTGTAATAAGAAGCTGATCAGGAAAGCTGAAGTTTGCGCAAACATCCTTTTGGATTGGGAGCATTGATCAAATTCAGTGTCGTAATGAGAACCACACATAGAGGGGGCATTTATAACCCTTTTAGATATCTTAATAGAAAACATCTGTAAGGCAGGAAAGATTCCTACACATGTTTGCACAGAAATATACGTATGTATGTACACAGTGAATGAGTGAAAATCGCGTGAAGGACCCTGATTACAAGAAGACCACATTCAGATAACAATCCTGGAGGAGGGAGTGCCCACGTCCCCCATGGCCACCCGGACTCTGCAGCATCAGGCGCTAGGTTCTGCAAGCAACCCTGAGGATCCGCAGTCTCCGTGGCCCTCCCATCCCGCCTTCCACTGAACCCAGCACCGGCAGCCTATTAGTCCAGGTCTGCAGCACTCAGGAGAGGCACAGGCTTTGCTCCAGCCTGCCCCTGAGTGGCTGGTGGCAGCCGCCTAGTCGGGTTGGGGACCGGCCAGGCAGGCCACAGTAGCGGCAGCAGCATCAGTGATGGAAGAATTGCTCAGCCTTGACCCATGGCGGCAGGAGCTTCTAGAGGCCAAGTTAGTGGAGTTGCGGTTATTAAGGGGTCACTCAATGGTGAGTCTTCCAACCAAAGTTTGTGCAGTATGGGATACTTGAGTGATAAAGAAGTCAAGAGTCCTGCAAAAAAACAGAATGACCAGTGCAATTTGAAAAAAAAAAAGCTGATCCATGCAAAGCTATCAAAGGGAAAGGCATTCCTGGGGGACATAAAAACAGTGATTACTTGAAGTTTGCTAGGGGAAGCAGGCCAGGAACCAGCCCTGGATGAAGTGTTTCACCCTTTGCACGATTCTCACCTCTATGTTCCTTATCCAATGCCATATTGCAATAAGTGGATCATCCCCTCTACAGCCTGGTTGGCAGCACTGAAAAGGAGGCAGCTGAGGAGCAGTCTGTGCTCCCCAAACTCGTGAAACTGGCGAAACCTTGGCTGAACATGACGCAGTTTGGACGGAGGGTAGCTGGCCTCTGCTTCACGTTGGTTTTCATTCAGTAGAGCAGCCCCTCCTCCACGGGATCTGACACCGTCTAGCTTTTCTGCAGCTCCCAGAAATCTCAATCCAGCATAGACAGACACAGTCTGATCTCCCAATAGAAAATAATATCTGCATTAGAAAACAGCAAGAGATCATATCTAGAGAATAAGGAGGTGAGGATAGAAGACTTATTGAAAGCCTACTGTGATTTGAGATGGCAGATTGGTGAACAGCAAAAGGAGCAAGTAAAATACGAGTGGCTAAATAGATGTGTGTCAATTAGCAAGATGCTCCTATAGAAAAGTCAAAACAAGAGAAGATGGTGTGTAGAGATAAGAACATGCAATATCACCTGTGACTTGGCCACTTCACCACCTTCTGACACAGGGCCTCTTTTAGTGAACAGTGGAGAGATGGTTATGTGTTCCAGAACCTCATCAAGCAACAGAAATGGATAAATTCCCAAAGGGAAGAGATAGAATGGCAAAGGAAAATGCTAGCAAAGTAGAAAACTCCTGCCATGACCTGACCCTTCCAGCCACTAGGAACAAAAGAAACCAAAGAGCAAGATGAATGGAGCTGAAATCCAAAATGTGAATGTTAGGAGAATACTACGAGCAAGAAGAAATCTTCAAATTCAGATTAGGCCATCTTAAAAAGGAGAAATCAAAGATCAAGGCAGAGCTGGAAAGACGAGAAAGGGTTAGAAATCTACATATCAGGGAGCTAATACGGATACACAATGGAGATAATGCACAACTTAAAGACCATCCGACACTTAATGACAGATATTTTTACATCTCTTGGGTAGAGGAGGTTTCAGTGAAGTTTACCAGGTCTTTGATCTAACAGAACAAAGATACATAGCTTTGAAAATTCACCAGTTAAAGAAAACCCAGAGAGATGAGAAAAAGGAGAATTAACACCAGCATATGTATATGGAATATCAGATATACAAAGAGCTGGACCAACCCTAGATAGAGAAGTTGTATGATTACTTCTTACTGGGCACTGATTCGTTCTGTGTTAGAATTATGAGAGCGGAATGACCTGAACTTCTACCTGAAACAGCCCAAGTTAATGTCAGAGAAAGAGGCCCAGTACATCATAATGCAGAGCATTAAAATACTTAAATGAAATAAAATATCTCATAATCCACTGTGACCTCAAACCAGATAATATTATCTTAGCAAATGAGACAGCAAGTGGAGAGACAAAAAATTACAGATTTTGATCTTTCCACGATCATGGACGACGGCAGGTACAACTCAGTTGGCAGCATGTAGCTCACATCCCAGGATGCTGGCACTTGCTGGTATTTACCACCAGAGTGTTTCATGGTTGGGAAGGAGTCACCAAAGATCCCAAATAAGGTTGCTTTCTGGCCAGTGGGCATGATTCTTCTACCAGTGTCTCTATAGAAGGAAGCCTTTCAGCCATAACCAGTTCCTGCAATTCATTCTGCAGGAGAACACAATTCTGAAACCTACTGAGGTGCAGTTCCTGCCAAAGCTTGTGGTTATTACTGAAGCCAAGGCATTCATCAGGTGAAGCCAGGCCTACCAGAAGGAGGACCCCATTGGTTTGCAGCAGCTGGCCTGCGACCCGTACCTGCTGGCGCACATCTGCAAGTCAGTGTCCTTGAGCACCCCGGCCAGAGTGGCTGAAGCATCCACCTCTGGAGCATCCAACAACAGACCCTCGAATCAAGGGCCACTGGGCAGCAGACTGTTGGGCAAACAGTGGACAGAGGCCTTTCTGCCGGCACATGACAGGGCCGGGAATCATCAGATCACGTACCTGGTGCTTTTTCCCCCTGCTTTCCAACTATTGACCATAGTGGCATTAATTCTCAGAAGGGGCCTCTGGCCAAACTCAACTTCGCAGGTAGTTGTCTCCAAGGCTCTGATGGTAACAGCAACCACGATGCTGCTCTGAGAGAGGAAAATTGTGAGAAAAACTGGTTCCAAGTACTGTGATCTTGAGCCATGCAGACTCGGGGTCCTTGATGCAGTGCTTCAGATGAAGAATATGGGCTTGAAATACAAACTGGGTGAGTCTAGTGTATATTCAAACTTATTCTTTTATTTTACTAAAGTTTAGGTGACATTTGAAAGGCCTGTAGCACACAGGCTTGTCTAGGGATGATATTTGACTTTGGAGGAAAAAAGTTGCTATTGCCCATTACATACACTAGAGTTCGTTTTTAATTCCTGAATACTTTCAATTTTTAAAAACATACAGTATCCCCATAATATTTTGGAAAAAACCACTTGGTCGTAAGGTGAAACCCAGGTCAGAAGTGCATGGCAGAGTCCATTTCAGTCAGAGGCGCAGGCTCCTTGGCCTCCTGCAGTACCCATGGCCAGGTGAAAGCAGGTTCAACGTAGACAGGATGAGGTGGAGGTTGCGATGGAGGCTCCAGGTTTCATCTGTAGTCACAATTGAACACTTGACCATTGTCCCTTTTAATTTATTTGAAGTGCTGTTTTTTTTAATAGCGGTTCATCTGCCCCCCAAAAAGCCTAGAAATGGTCTGGTCGCCTCTGAGCCATTCTAATGAGGGCTCAAAAGTGAGGAATGTGCCCTCAGGGGTCTTGTTCTTCAGAGGGCGGAGCTTGGTCCACATAGATTTCAGGATGTACAGGGGACACTATCCTCAAAGAGAATTAGGACTCATACCTCAGCGTTCCTCAGTTGCATGATTCATGTGTCTTCCTTTCTCATGCTGGATACATCTAGGGCTATTAAATACTCTGCTTGTGAATATGCTAATAGCTTGAGAACTATTGAGGTACATGTAAGCATGTCTGTGCCCTGAGGGCATCACATTCCTCCTCTAGAGAAGCCCCTGAGAGCACAGTTCCTCACAATGAACTGGAGATGGAGGATCCTCTTCTGGGTGACTGCAGCTGCAGGTAAAGTAACTCCTCAGTTCCAAGGCTGAGGAACGGTGAAGAACAGTCAAGGAGAATTTCATCCACTCCAGTGTCTTCTCCTTGGTGACCATTCCCTGGTCCACCTGGTGCAGTCTGGGGCTGCTGTGAGTAAGCCTCGGACCTCGGTGAAGGTCACCTGCAAAACTTCCGTGTATACTTTGACAAGCTACTATTTAAGCTGGGTGTGATAGGCTCCCAGACAAGGGCTTTATTGGATGGGAAGTTAAGTCATACAATGGTAACACAAAATATGTGCTGAAATTCCAGGGTAGAGTCATCATGATCAGTGGCATGCTCGCAAGCACAGACTAAATGGAGCTAAGCAGTCTGACCCCTGAAGACACAGTGTGTATTACTATGCAAGAGAGATAGTTTGAAAATCCATGTCCTTAGAGTATCAGAAACTCTGAGGGGGCTGTCTTCTGTGCTGGGTGGATGCAATGACAGTTTTGTGACTTACAATTGCACCTGTGGAAATAAGAAATGAAGGAAAGTGCTTTGATGATTATAAATCTCTTTCACTGAAGTTCTGCCAAACCCATCCTTGGATTTCGCCCACTTTCTTTAGGTATTCAGTTCCAAGCAAAGTCCCTTGTGATTAAATTTTTGGTCTCTACTTGACTGGATTAACGAATACATATATAGAAGCTAAGCCATTTTTCTTATATGTGTGTGTGTGTGTGCTGGTGTTTGCAGAGGAGATTGTTCTGTCAGTCAGCCGACTGAGTGGGGAGAATCTACCCTCGGTGTAAGGGATCACAATCCTGTCAGCTGGGGGCCGAACAGAAGACAAAGGCAGAGAAAAATCAGATTCTCTCTCTCTCTCTCTCTCTCTCTCTCTCTCTCTCTCTCTCTCTCTCTCTCTCATAATCTGTTCTTGGATATCAGAACTCCTGTTTCTGTGACCTTTGAGCTCTAGGATTGCATCAGTGTTGTCGCATGTTTTCATGTCCTTGTCCTCAGAGAGATATGCAATGAGATCACCTGGGTTTTAGGCCTTTTGACCAGGTCTGAGCCATGATACTGAATTCTCTGGTCCTCCAACGTGCAGACAATCGCTCCTGGGACTTCTCAGCCTCCCTCATCACATTTGCTAATCCTGCTAATAAATTCCTTCTCATCTATCTATGTAAGTATATATCTATATATCTATCTGTCTATTAATCTATCTATGCATTTATTGATCTATCTTTATTCCATCTATCATCTATGACTATTCTATGTATCTCCATCTATCTATCAATAACTGGTATATCATCTATCAATCATCTATGTATATCTATGTATCTATAGGTTATTATCTATATATTATCTCTCCTCTATCTGCAATGTATAATCTAGGTTTCTATCTATCATCCATCTGTCAACTATTTATCTATCATTATCATCTATCATGTCCTATTGGTACTGTCTCTCTGAAGAATCATGTCTAATGCTCTCTTCTTCCTGAATTGTCTTTTTAAAAACATAACACAAGTATAGATTATTGAAGTGTTTTCTTGCACCATGTTACAAATACAATTCACATTATTCCATGTTGAGTGGTTTCCATTATGACAAAATAACAAACCACATTTTCACCTACAAACCAGGTGTTGAGTATAGAGAGCTGAGAATGGAAATCTATATTCTATTTGTTTAGAAATTTAAAAAAAGAAATATGAAGGAACACTATGGTCATTGATCAGAAATTTCAATCTAAGTTTAATTTCTGTTGTTCAGTAATTATCTATCAATTCAACCCAAGTCTAAACAAATTGCTGCAGGATTCTTTGAACTAATAGACACACGAGTTCTTTCTAAAATATTTATGGAAATAAAATGACATAGAAAAACCAAAATTAAAAAAGGTAGATAACTTACAAAATACTTTAACTAAATACAATACTTATTACTGTTATTACTAACTAATGTTGCAGAATAAAATGCAAACATATGAATTCAATTATTTTTCTGTATAGCAACAGTAGAAATAACCTGGGAGTAAAATAAATATTTTCATTTAAGTATTTAAATGGTATCAGAAATAGTAATTCTAATAATATTAATTTTCATGGCATCCTTTTTAAGAAATGAAGGAAAATAGTGGACTGAAAACTCTTAAACATTGGTAAATAAATATAAAACCTAAATACATTGAAATGCATTGTCTGTTCATCTTCATTAATCAGCAGAGTTAATATTGTGAAGATGGTATTATTCTTCAAACTGATCTAAGTCTCAGCTCAACCTCTTTTAAAATTTCAGCCCTTTTTTGCACAAATATGTATGTTTATTCTAAAAGTCATATGGAAATTAAAATATCTGACTAATCATGAGAATCGTGAAACAGCAGCATTGAAAATCTGTAGTGAGTTGCATGAATTTCAGGCAACGGAGACTGAGGAGGGGACTTACTTGCCCAGGTGGAGTTGCTCATCATCCTGGTGGATTGTCTGAGTCACACTAGTCTGAAGAGCAGCAGTTGTGTATTTTCAGTCCCAAGGTTCTTCTCAGAGCAGTGGGGGTTCTAGGTCTCAACCATGGCTAGCAGAGCCTGGGTGTGGTCTCCCAGAACTTGTAAAAGAAGCGCTTCTAAGTGTCTGAAAACCTGCTTATTAAGGCTACTGCTGTGACAAAGTAAGCAACATTAGGAAAATGATGATTACCATACATCATTTGTATGGCAAGGCCTCATACTTCCTGATGCTCAATTTTGTTCAGAGTTAAAGTAATCAAGATTGAGTGACACTAGAGTGAGGCCAGATATGGATCAATTAAAAAAAAAGGGGGCTCAGAAATAAATTGTTCTTAACTGAATATCTGCAAAGGCACCAAGAACAGTCAATGGGGAAGAAATCGTTCTTTTCAACAATTTTGCTTCTCACATAACTGGACATAATCATGGAAAACAATGAAGTTAGACTCAACTGATCCTATATACAAAGCGCATCATGTGCATTGTGGATGCAAATGTAAGTTCCATACTACAGAACGTTAAGGAACATTAAAGTGATTTGTTTGGTCTTGGGTTAGATAATAGCTTGTGAGACAATAAATAAAAACACAAATGACAAAAATAAACTTTAGAATTTATCTTTTGAAAAACTAGTAATGCAAGCAATGCCTTCAACAAAGTGAGAAAGACACCTACATAGGAAATAAAGCATTAACACTACATATGTGTGATAATCATTTGGTTTTCAGAGTGTACAGAAAATGCAACTCAATAATAAAATGCATAAAATAAAAATATAAAATAATACAATGATATAAACAATAATACAATTGCCTAATTTAAGGGAGGAAAGATAATTTGAATAAACGCTTATCCAAAGGGCAAATAATAGTCATTAAAAAGTTGAAAATTTAAACCCTAATAAAATATCTCTACTCATAACTAGAGGGCTAAAATGTATAAAGACTTATCCATTCAAACATTAACAATAATGTGGATGAAAATGAAATGCACAATTTAGGTCACAAAAATTTCAATTGCCATATTATAACTGTTCAGTGAAAGTCCCCTTTTAGGAACATAACTCTGGCCAGTGTGTCTGGATTAACATCTTGTTTTCACCACTATTCCCCAGTGCTCTAGCCATGCCCCTAAATTTACCTTTGCCAATGTTCTATCAATAAAATTGGACTGTATTAAAATGATGTATTTGTCCTAGTGACGGTATAACAGATGCCAGCATCTGATCAAGCAAAAGTCCCAGAAATGACCTAGTTAATAAGGCGCTCACCTGGTAAGGGGTGTTGAGTCCATTTCTTCCCCTCTATCATCAACACAACTGTTCTCGTTTTAACAAAATGGTCCACGTGTGTTCTGTTACTACAAATCACCTAAATTCTGTGACTCTCCTGTTACCAACATTCGTGGAGTACATGATTTACTATTTAATTCACAAAAGTATTGAACACCCAGGTTGTAATTCCTCACAATCAAGGAGTTATTTTTGCAATTATATTCAGGAATGGCCTTTCAGGGACAGATGAATCTGAATTGGTCAATATAGGTGTGGGGACAATGGCTTGTACATCTTGACCTGACACATATCACAGTTGTGACTGTCAGGGCAGAGCCTGTTTTCCTTGCGTACTAGGTGGGGGGAGTTCACAGAGGTTCTCTCAGGTTCCCAGAAAGGGTGATGGCATTAATATTAATGAAGGGAGTATCCATCAGTGTTCACTTTCTATTATAGGATTTAGATAAAAAGCTGTCACCACCATCTCATATCTATAACTTTTCAGACAAAAGCATAGAGAGGCCAGGCCACAGCCTCAGGGTTGCACATGGAAGAGGGTGGAGATATTCTCCACTATTTTCTCAGAAGGTCTCAGAAACAATCTCACCGGGTCATGGGAGTACTAAACCCTGGTGTTAGTTTAAAATATCTATGTCCTTTAATGAGGAACTTCCCTGTAATTAGGACTGATGATTTTCTGAACCATAATATAGAGCAGATTTGATCCAGGTTTCCCTGCATTCAATGTGATCATTACATATGCCTGAAGCCCCAGTGTGTTTGACTGAGAAAACGACAATTTAGATGCTTCTAGTTGTGTGGTAACTTATATAAAAATCTTAAGAGGAGGGCACTATGGACCCTATTGTCAAAGTTATCCATGGTTCTTCACCAACATTTGTTTCCTGAGCAGCTTCTTCAGCCCATGTCCTGGCCATGTAAAAGAAGACCCTGGACATGGTAAGAAATTGTCCTTAACAGAAGACTGAGTTTATGAAGGCCCAACCAGCATCCTCTTTCCTGTGTGAACCCTAAGGACAGTGGCCTCTCTCATTCCTTTCCTCTTTATACTCAAGGACACCTCCAACGTGCAATTCTTAATTTGGGCACCCAGAAGAAATCACCACAGGTTTCTTTAAATGTAAGGTACTGTTAACACTTAGAAATACATTCTGAATGTCATGAACCTCACACACAAGAACATGAATTGTCTGTTTTACTTCCACCTTTTGGTGACAATGCCCAGATGTGAGTGAGCATTCCAGACATGAATGTTTGGGTTGCTCCATCTTAGTACAGGGCTCCTTGAGGTTCTCTCTGCCTACTTGTGTCCTTTCCCAAGCAGAGGTGCAGAGGTCAGACCCAAGACTGGTGAGCCTTAGGAAAACCTTTCTCTCACCTGCACTGTCTCTTGTTTCATCATCTTCATGGTTCCTGATGGCACTGGATCCACCAGACCCTAGTCAAAGAACTGGAGTGGATTGGACAGATTTCTCATAATGGGAGCACTTACCACAATTCATCTCTCAAGTACTGAAACCCACTACTACCAAACCCTTTATTATAGGATTGTGTGGGGGTGGGCTGGACCCCACATCAAGTAAAGTATCTGATCTCCTTTTTTAATGTGGAGTAAAAATGAGGGTTATGTACACATGTGGTCATCATACAAATAAAGTGTGGGTACCATTAGTGATGGTATGTGCCTTCCCCTCCCTTGGCAGTGTCCCACTATTGCCAATCCCTTTCTTATGGTAATATGATAAATGTTCAAAGTCCACTTGTGAGTGAGTACCTGTGGTACTCAGATCTTTTTTTCTGTGGCAAATCGTTGAGTATTATGGACTCTAATTCCATCCAGGTTGCTGCAATGTTCATAATTTTGTTTTTCTTTATGGCAGCGTAATATTCCATCTTGTACATGTACCACATTTTCTTTATCCAGTCTACTTTCGATGGGTAGAACGGTTGGTTCCACATTTTACTATCGTGAATAATCCTGCAATAAACATGCATGTGCAAGTATCTTTATTACAGAGATATATGAACTCTTCTTGGTATATTTCCAGAAGAAGGATTTCTGGGTCATATCGAAGATCGATTTTTTAGAAATCACTACAGTTTTCCCAGAGATTGTACTAATTTAAATTCCTGCCAACAATGTTAAAGTATTCCCTTTTCCCCACATCCTCTCCAGCATCTGTTGGTTTTTTTGAGTTATTGATAATAGCCATCCTGACTGGAATTAATTGATATCTCAGTGTTGAGATAAGAGATGATTAGATGATGATTAGAGACACTGAGCATTATTTTTCATGTGTCTGTTAGCTTTTCATATGTCTTCTTCTGAGAGGTATCTATTCATAACCTTTTCCCATTTTTAATACTGTTGTTTTTTGTTTGTTTGTTTGTTTTTCCTGTTGGCACATTTGAGTTCCTTGTACATTCTGGATATTAGGTCTTTGTCAGGTATGTAGTTGCCAAATTTTTCCCCTCTTCTGTGTACTGTCTCCCTACACTTTTGATGTTTTCTTATGCTCTGCAGAAGTTTTTCAGTTTGATGAGGTCCCACTTGTCTATATTATCTTTCATGTTATTCACTTTTGAAGAGTGGATCAGGACGTGTCTACCTATTCCAATTTCCATAAGGGTGTTTCCTACATTTTCTTCTAGAATTGTTATCCTTTGTGGTTTTACATATAGGTCTTTGATCCATTTAGAGTTGATTTTTTGTGTATGGTGAATGTTTGGAATCTTGTTTCAGTCTTCTGCATGTAGTTAACCAGTTCTCTCAGCACCATTTACTGAATAAGTTTTCTTCTCCCCATTGGTTGATGGTGGAGGCTTTGTTGAAGAGGAGTTGGTTGAATAATTGAGGATTTTTTCGGGAATCTATTTTGTTCCATTGGTTTACATACCAGTTCTGGTACCAATACCAGGATGTTTTGATTATTATAGCATTACAATAGAGTTTGAAATCTGGAAGTGTGTTATGTCAGGTTTTGTTTTGTTTGCTAAGAATTGTTTTGGCTATTCGTGGTCTTTTACTTTTCCATATGGATTTCTGTATTGTCATTTCCAGGTATGAGAAGAATGATGTTAATGATTTAAAAGGTAGTGTGTTAAATATGTATATTGACTTTGGTAGGATGGATATCTTTTTTTTTTTTTTGAGTTGGAGTCTCACTCTGTCTCCCAGACTGGAGTACAGTGGCCACTCCCAGCCACCGCAGCCTCGACCTGCTGGGCTCCGGCAATCCTTCCTCCTCAGTCTTCCAAGTAGCCAGAATTACAGGCATGTGCTACCACGCCTGGCTAATTTTTTGATTTATTGTAGAGATGAGGTCTCGCTGCCCAGGCAATCCACTCACCTCAGCCTCCCAAAGGCGCAGTATTACAGGCTGAGCCACTGAGTCGGGCTTGGATGGACATTTTAACAATGTAAATTCTTTCAATCCATGAGCATGGGATATTTTTCCATGTGTTTGTGTCTTCTGAATTTCTTTGAGCAGTGGTTTGTAGTTCTCATTGTAAAGGTCTTTCACATCTTTGGTTTGGAAGATGCCAAGTTATTTTTCTGTGTATGGCTATTTTGAATGGGACTGTGCTTTTTATATGGTTTTCTGTCTGTTTAATTTTGGTGTATAGGAATTCGACTGTCTTTTGCATGATTATTTTATAACCCAAGACTTTTCCAAAGTTCTTTATCAATTCAAGGAGGTTTTTGAAAGAATGTCTTGGGTTTTCAAGGTATAGGATCATGTCATGTGCAAAGAGGGGTAACTTAATTACCTCTTTTCCTGTTTGGAAACTTTGATTTTCTACTCTTGTGTAATTGTTCTAACCAGGTTTTCCAATACAATGTTGAAGAGGAGAGGTCAGAGTGGGCAGCCTGGTCTTGTTCCATTTTTCAGGGGAAAAGTTTCCAATTTCTGTCCGTTTATCTGTATGTTGGCAATGGGTTTATCATACATGTCTCTCTCTTACTATTTTGCGATATGTTCCATCTATACCCAGCAGATCAAGGGTTTTTTTTAATCAAAAAGGAATCTTGGATTGTATTAACAGTTTTTTCTGCTTCAAATGATGATGTAAGCATGTAATTCTTGTTTTACATCTTTTGATATGTTTAATTGCGTTTATTTTCTTGCGAATATTGCAGAAACCCTGCATCCTAGGGATGAAGCCAACCTAGTCATTGTGGATGATGATTGAAATGTGTTGTTGGATCCGGTTTGCTAGAATCTTGTTGAGAATTTCTGCTCTATGATCAGGGACCTGCAGTTTTCTCTCAGGGTTATTATCCTGTAGTTTACCTGGTTTGGGTATCAATGTGATATTCGCTTCATGAAATTATTTGGAGAGAATTCCATATTTCTCAATTGCCTGGGTTATTTTTAGTAGGATAGGTATGAGCTCTTCCTTGTATTTTCGTAGAATTCTGCTCAAACAATATCTGGTCCAGGAGTTTTTGATGGGTAGTTTTCTTATGACAAAGTCAATTTTCTGAGTAGTTATTGATATGTGTAGTATCTCAATTTCCTCATGTTTTAAACTTGGGAGTTTGTATGCTGTCAGAAAGTTAGGCTGTCACTTAGGCTTTTGAGTTTAAGGTACCTGATCTCAAACCCGGCTAAATGGGGACCAAAGGGAGGCCCAAACTTCATGTGCAGAATATCCACTTGTACACCCATTCCTGAATTGTACCCTACATCATTAAAATAAAATATTAAAAAATAAATAAATAAGTAGTTGTCACCATTTTAGTTGTCACGTCCATGAGCTAATTATACCTACAGCCGCACTCTGTGACTTCAGAGGACACGGCCATTTATACTGTGTGAGAAACAAAATGAGGGGACCCTAGATGCAAACCCCCTAGATGAGAGGCAGGACACACAATGCCCAGTTCAGTAACAGATGCTGGGAGAGAACAGAAATTGACTTCCTTCTCTGGTCAGTGGTTTTGTTTCCCTAACTTGTCTGCAGAGCATCTTGTAATTAATTAATTAAAACTCCACTTTCTCACATTCTTGCTGCAGATCAGAAAGAAGGAAATCTCTCTATTTTGAGATATTGTCTGTCCCTACAGGGTTCCCATTATCCTATTTCTATATAGTCATCTTTCCATCTTGAAAAACAAAACTTTCTAAGGCCTCTCACTGCTACTTGCTTGATATAATCAGTTGTATCATCTCTTGCCACAATTTGTTTTTTGTTTTGGAGTCTCACTCTGTTGCCCAGACTGGAGTGCAGTGGCCATTCTCGACCACCGCAGTCTCAATCTGCTGGGCTCCAGTGATTCTTCCGCTTCAGCCTTCCAAGTATCTGGAACTACAGGCATGTGCTGTCACGCCTGGCTAATTTTTTTTATTTATTGTAGAGATGAGGTCTCGCCAAGTTGCCTAGGTAAATCTCGAACCTGCGGGCTCAGGCAATTCACTCACCTCAGCCTCCCAAAGCGCAGGATTACAGGCCGAGCCACTGAGCCTGGCTCGCCACAATTTTTATATGCTGAAGTCCCAAACCCAATATCTCTCTATTGGGCATGGCCTGTGTGTGCGCGATTACATGATGGATAATGTATATAAAAATATGAGACGACCTTACATATGAACAAGAACATTATCATGGGAATGAAAGTCAAGAAAATCTCTGGAGAGAGCATATTATATTTTGTGGAGGAAAGATGGGAATATTTTTCAAATGTCCTCAGTGTTCTTGCCATATATGAGTCACATCTATAGACTGAGAAAAGGAAGGTGTGATACGATTTAAGACAAGAAAAAAAACACGAAAGAAATAAATCTACACAAACTCTCACATGACCGATGCTAGAGTGGAACTAATGCTAGTTAATTATTCGGATTACCTAGTTTAGACACTTTGGAATTCTTTGTAATACAAACCTAGTAGTTAGGACTTCAATTATTGCTTGTCTGGGAATGTTCTTAAATATTCTTTATTTCTGAAAAACGCTGTGCCTTGAATAATTCCTTGAGTGGTAGATTTTATAAACTTTATTTTAGTAATTTGAATGAAGACATCAACCACATGATGATATTTTGGCCAAGAAGATACCATATAAAAGAGGGGGTTTCCTGAGATTATAATACTTTATTTGTACTGTTTCCTTTTTATGTTCTAATAATTTAGATACACCAACACTTATCATAGTGTAAGAATTTATTACAGTATTTATTACAATGACATGCTATACACAATTGTTGCCTAGAAACATTATTCCATAATATGTAGTCTACGTGAGTAGTAAGCTATACCATCTAGGTTTGTGTAGCACACACTGTGATGCTTGCACAGTTATGAAATTCCATAAGGATATATTCCTTATAATGTATTCTTCTTGTTAAGCCACATGTCATTGTATAAAATTCATTGCCCTTATGAATTGAAATATTTCCGCTGAGAAATCTGCTGATATTTTTTTTTTGTTTTGTTTTGTTTTGTTTTTTTTTTTGAGTTGGAGTCTCACTCTGTCGCCCAGACTGGAGTGCAGTGGCCGCTCCCGGCCACCGCAGCCTCGACCTGCTGGGCTCCGGCGATCCTTCCGCCTCAGCCTTCCAGGTAGCTGGAATTACAGGCATGCGCGACCACGCCCAGCTGATTTTTTGATTTATTATGGAGATGAGGTCTCGCTGCCCAGGCGGGTCTCGAACCCGCGGGCTCAGGCAATCCACTCACCTCAGCCTCCCAAAGGCGCGGGATTACAGGCTGAGCCACCGAGCCCGGCTGCTGATATTTTTTAAGGTGGTTCTCGATCATGTGGTATGTAAATTTTTTCAAAAATCTGTTTGAATTTTAACAATTTGATATGAAGTTTCTCGATATTGTGTCATCAGGTTCCACTTACTCAGGATCTATTTCCATTTTGGATCTGTAAAAATGTTATCTTCCCAGACTGGAGACGTTTCTTGGCTAACGTTTTTTGAATAATATTTTTAATACTCTGTCTAGAATAATATATTTTATTGAATATTTTTCTCTCTCATTCCTTCCTCGCTCTGACTGCCTCATTCTGTTTCATTTTTGTGCACTTCCTCGAACTCATATTTTTTTTCCAGTTTGGTTTCTGTCCTATAAGCCCCCATGCACTAGTCTTTTTCAATTTTTGTCTCCTCTGTCTGTATCATATTAAATAATATTTTCTTTTTAAAAAATTACTGTATCACTATAACATTATATCTATGTTTACTTTTTAATGTTTGTGGTTTTTTAGACATTCAGTTATTGTATTCTCCAGCACCAAGACTTTTATTGTTATTTAAAAAAAATAAGCTTGTTGTTGTTAACATTATCATATTTCTTGTCTTATTTTCCTGCCTCATTGAACATTTTTGCAAGGTTTACTTTGAATTTTCTTCCAGTTAATGTTATATCTATTTTTTTCCTCAAGTACTGTCAATTTTTAGCTTAATGTTGTTTATATGTTTGGGCTATGTTGCCCTGTTTCTTCATTTTCTTCGAACTTGTGTCAGGCTATTTCCTCATTAAGGAAATAGCTAATATAACTACACTTCAAACTCTGGGCCCTTAGAAGAGAAAGCTCTCACCAGTAAACTCAGCCAATGATTGTGTCATCTGAAAACTTCATACTGGTTGCAAACTTCTGTCTTTGTTCTTAGCTGTTCACAGGCCCCTAGAGTATGTTGGATCGTTCCATTACTCCTAAAAAAGAGAAGCATTTTTTTCCTCTCCAGTAACTCCTTTAAAAGTCGAAACATTGGACACAGTTTTATCACTGAATTATGATTCTTCAAAATAATTAGTTTGAGTTTCTTTAAAGGAGCAACTAAACATTGCAATGTTATAGTTGCTTCTTCTTTGTTTTTGAGTTGGAGTCTCACTCTGTCGCCCAGACTGGAGTGCAGTGGCTGCTCTGGGCTACCACAGCCTCGACCTGCTGGGCTCCGGCGATCCTTCCACCTCAGCCTTTCAAGTAGCCGGAATTACAGGCATGCACTATCACGCCCGGCTGATTTTTTGATTTATTGTAGAGATGAACTCTTGCTTCCCAGGTGGGTCTTGAACCCACGGGCTCAGGCAATCCACTCACCTAAGTCTCCCAAAGGGATGGGATTACAGGTTGAACCACTGAGCCCGGCTTATAGTTGCTTCTTTCAATACCTCTGGAGTTTAACTTTTGAAAATTTAGATTAGAGTGTAAACTAGGTTGAGGCTGATTCTTTGGGATGAACGTACTCAATTACATTTTTGTTATCTTCCATTTTATTTTTCCTCTCACTGTCTTTCCATGTTACATTTGTTGAGTCGCTGGTATGTGGAAGGGTATCTAAAAGTTCCTAATCTTCTTCAGTTCGATGGTTGCCAGAGGCTATTGGAACTTCATTTGTTTGAAATGAATCTTGTTTTACTTAGATTAAAATTTTCTTCTTTAATTTATCTTTCTCCTGTTACTTTTACTATAATCAGTGAGAAAAAATAATCCACATATTCAACACTGCTTGGAAATAGTCTTAGCTATATATCCAAATGTATCACTTTCAAATCCCAAACTTTGCTCAATGTAATACAATACAGAAAAGCCCTTAGTGATTTTGTAAAGAGAAATTTAAACTGCCAAGGTTCTAATCACACATTAAGGGCAGGACCAACATAAGTAATCCTAGTGTTTACCTGAGACAAGAGGTCACACAGAAATTTTATTACCTCAGGGAGATGGTAACTAACAATTGTGAGCAGCTCTGGCTCCCTACTGTATAGTGACAAATGAAATTACTGAGGACAACTAAAATTAAGACCATATTATAACAAAGCAAGGGGGAATGTGGCCACTTGCTAGTAACAAAGTGAGGAGGAGTGGTGCTGTTTTCTGTTCCACATGACCAGTGACTCAGAGATCTTATTCAGAAGCTGAGGATTCACTACTACAGACCTTGGGGGGAGGGCAGTACTCAGGGAATGACTTTTTAGAAAACCAGCTTCCTGCATTTGGGAGTTGCCCTTTGGCTACTGTGCACTTTCCCCTTCCGCAAACTGTTATGTGAACACTTCCATTGTTAAGAATCACACATGTCCTCTTCCTTGACATGACACAATTTGTGGTGAATTCCAACTTTATGGGAAAAGACATACACTGTAAGAAATTGACATTTGGAGATTAACTTAGTGTGTACACATATAATAGGTTACCAGTTTAACATATACATATATACTCATGTACAGCTACAGAGATAACCAGATAACCAGACTTACATTTAACACTATATTTTCTAAAGGAGCATGTCCAGATGTCCAGAATATTCCTTCAGGTACTTAGAAACATACAGGAATAAGAAGTATTGCAAGCAGCTGTACTTTCAATGATCATAGGAATACAGACCACTTAGTCATTAAAGTTCATGCTAATTTAAGCCATATGATATAAATACATTTTGCTCAATACTTATCCTCTAATATTGATGGTAGTGAGGATATTATAGATAAAGAAATATTCACCCCAGTTGAGTTATATAAAATGTTCCAGTCATTTGAAATTCAGATATTTCTAGTTATATTTGGTTAATCATCTTACTTATGACCTAATGGAAAAGGTAAATCAATGTGTGTATCAAAATATTAGTAGGTACCTGAATTTGGGGGAGTATTTAATTGGTACACCGGCCTGGAAGTAGTGAAGTTGAGAAACTTTTATCTAACCTCTTATTAATCCCAATCTCTTTCAACATATTCATGGTACAAAAATAAAAGAACCCTGGGAATGGTTAAGGGTCTACTATGTTGAGGACCTACATTTGTGAGAATACAGCTTGTATCTTTCCCCAGGTAGAGCACTATGGACAGGGGCCTCACTTCATCCTCTTATTTGCATGTAAATCAAATGCCTGCATACTTATTCATTCAGAAGAAGCCATAGTGCACATTTACATGTGCATGGACTTTCTTTTTTTTTTGAGTTGGAGTCTCACTCTGTCACCCAGACTGGAGTGCAGTGGCCGCTTCCGGCCACCGCAACCTTGACTTGCTGGGCTCTGGCAATCCTTCTGCCTCAGCCTTCCAAGTAGCCGGAATTACAGGCATGCACTACCATGCCCGGCTGATTTTTTGATTTATTATAGAGATGAGGTCTCGCTGCCCAGGCGGGTCTCGAACCCACAGGCTCAGGCAATCCACTCACCTCAGCCTCCCAAAGGGACGGGATTACAGGCTGAGCCACCGAGCCCGATTCTTTCGACATATTAATGGCACAAAAATAAGAGGACACTGGAAATGGCTAAAGGTGTCTTCTATGTTGAGTACCTACATTTGTGAGAATACAGCTTGTATCTTCCTCCAGGTAGAGCATTATGGACAGGGAGCTCACATCATCCTCTTATTTGTGTACAAACCAAATGCCTGCATATATATTTATTCAGAAGGAGCCATAGTACACATTTACATGTGCATGGGTTTTCATAACTTAAATTATTTTCTTGGAGTCATGACCTCAGCCTTAAGAACATAAAAATTGTGTGCTTATTATTGTCTCTGATAGCAGCTCCCAGAGGAGAGAGTCTCATAATTAAGACGTGAAGATAGGAGGTTGCTTCACCTGAATGCATAGATCACTATGGCCTCCTTTCTCTGACATCTGGTCACAGATTCAGCTCCAGCAGTTGAGCCCCAAACCAAGTAGACCGACACAGACCATCTTCCTCCCCTGCTATGTCTCTAAATTCTGGATCTTTGATGGTCCCTAGTGGAGCTTTATCCACCAACTCCAAGGTAAGGGGCTGAAATAGAGGGCTTCTACCTGTCATGATGAAAAAACACACTGCAAACCATTATTCATGAATGAAACACCATATATTCTTGGCTTATGTTAAGATCATAGTTTAAATCCATCAATCATATCCATAATCTTCTCATTAAATAATGTTCATCAATATTCTGTGTTCCCTTCCAAAAAAAGGATTCTCATTTTGCTATAAAGACTAGTTGATAATAATATTAAAATTTATGACCATGTAAAAGCAAATTACAACTAGCTGAGGTTGAGCAACAGAGGAAGTGATAATTAAAGGGAGGATAAGGATGCTAATATGCTCATTTACAATTAAGGCAGTGAAAGTACCCAGTGCATGGTAAAACACGTGCTACAAGTGTTAACATGTTGCTAGGTTTGAAAAAAAAGCTAAGGAGGACACATGTATAACTATATTAGGAGGTGACAGGAGTGATGTGAAATTGTGCTAAAACTTATCTGCTATAACATCGAATCAATAGTTACGTGATGGATTAGTGGGGAGGATAGATTACTAGGGCTACTGACACATCAGTTATAAGTGATAATCCTTCCCTTATAATGTGGTGGGCAAAGTGTCTGTGGCTTTTAACTGTCTGCATATAGTCACTTAATGAATATAAAATGAGACCAAAGGTAACAGAGTTTCCCTTAGTGATAGCAAAAAGCTTTTGTTAATAGCTAATTGTGATGACTGTACAGCATTGTGAATGCATCTAATGCCACTAAACTGTATTTTTGAAAGTGGTGAATATGACACAATGTAAATATATGGATATACATATGGCAAGATATCATATATATCCACCATAAAAATTGTGAAATGAGAAAAAAAATAGATGTCTTAAATCCTGGTTGTTTTGTGCAAATAGCTTTTCTTTAATTCACTTGTATTTTCTGACAAATTATTTTAAGTAGTCAGGATGAACCAACTTTGCTCATTAGCTTAGAAATCTCCTCACCTGCATAAAAAAGTGATTCACTCTAATGTTACATCTTCCACAATACAAAAGAAGTCAATTGCAACTCATTCAATTTCTTTGAAAATTCATTACAAGAAATTTCTTCCCTCCAGTTATGAGGATCCTGGTCCTCATTTCCACCTGAGACCTCACCAGAAGAGCCTTTAATGTCCATATTTCTCCCAACATTCTTATGATTTATATTTTTCCTCTATAAGAAGATGAAGAATTACTATCCTGATTTCTTCTTTACTTTCTGAACCCTTTTGACATTCACCTTCACATATACATTAGTCTGTTTTATTTAGGGAAATCTTGACATTTCCGAATTCACCTCAAAAAAATTTTTAGCTCCTACCCAATACCCAGTTCCAAAGCAACATAGACATTGTAGGTATTTGTTATGGAAGCACCCCATTTCTCAGTCCTAAAAACTGTCTCACTCAGCTCGAGCTGCCACAATATAATGAGATGGAATGGGTGACTTAAACAATGCTAATTAATTTTCTGAAAATTCCAGGAACTGGAAACTGCAATAACAAGATGCTACAAAATGTAGTATGTTGGGAAGGTATTTTTCTGGCTTGCAGATTTCAGCAAGTCAGCTGCACTATCATAATATGCAGAGAGAAAGGGATAAATAAATAGAAAGGGAGAGTGAGAGAGGGTCCAGGAGGGATGGAGAGACTGTGAGAGACCTTTCCTTAAAGCTAACTAAACGCTCACATTCATTATCTCATTTAAACTTAATTACTTCCCCTCCTCGATATTCCTTCTCCAAGTATATTCATTTTGAGGTTATGGCTTCTACACATGAATTGTATGGGGATACAATTCTGTCCACTCAAGCCTTCATTCTAATTTTCTGTGAAGCACATTAGATGGGCAAAAGGAAATACAACACCCTGCTTATGCTCCCTCCACAGTCAAAGCTTCCTGAATTCAGATTGGAGGTAATGTCCTCAGAGATCAGCCACTGCCCTTCACAGGAGACTTTGCCTTCGATGTCTGGGACATCCTGGGAAGCTGAGGACACCTTCATTTCATTCTCCCTTCCCTCACCTCACCTGGGTCTAGCTTTCTTATTGTCGTGTCTTGGATTTAAGAAATAAACTTCCATTTATAGTGACATAAAGTACATTTCTTAGTGTTTTTCAAACGTACAACAGATATTTAGAAAACAACAAAGAAAACAAAAACTGCTAAATGAGTATGTAAAGCTGGGCCTAAATGACTGACAAGTACTCTCACTGAGAAAAATCAGTGATACTGGTAAAAATCAGTGTATTTACATCTGTAGCTTTTCCTTGCTATCTACTACTGTCGAAGTCAAAATGGCAGGATGTTAGCAAACAACTTATGTACATTCTACTATATAATTTTATTTATCTCTTAATTTCTTATAATAATACCCAATACAGTGTAAATATTACATAAATAGTTGTTAGACTGTACTGATTATTTAATTTTTTATTGTTGTGTCTTCATTTTTTTGAGTTGGGCGAGGTCTCACTATGTTGCCCTGACTGGTCTCAAACTCGAGGCTCAAACAATCCTCCTGCCTTAATGACCCAAAGTGCTGCCATTACTGGTGTGAGTCACTCTACCTGGCCTGTTGTATCTTTTTCAGTGTTCCTTTCCTGTATATCTTTGATGGCATTTGGGTGACCCCAGGTATGCAGTACCCTGTGATATAGAAAACTAACTATATATATCTTGTAGAGCCCCAATATGTCCAAAACTCAGGAGGCATTAAGTATGAAGAAAGGAGAATGGGTGTGTATTGCACTTAAGGCTGAAAACAAAAGTTCTGTTCAGCAAGATCAAGATATGAATCCCTAGTTTTCATAAGCCCTGAGATAATACTTAGTCCTTAAACAAATGACTTAATTTTAATGACAAAATTCTAAGGAAGATAAAGGGATCCCCAAAATTCCCCAAAAGGTTCTAGACTCACTGCGTGGTTAACTGTACCAGTGCTTCCGGCATCCTCTGGGAAGGGGATACTGGTTGGTTTAAGAAAAATCTTACGTGGGGTAACAATACAGAGAATTCTCTGAGTTTTATAAGGTTATTTTACTATTTCACAATATAATGTGAGGCACATATGGTGTCCACAAAAGGGTATTCTGAATGCCAACAGTTTTTCTTACTGTGCTAAAGAGAAGATGCTTTGTAAGCCCACATTTAAAAACTCCTTGCAGGGTGGGATCTGGGCAGCAAGGAGTGCATAGGATCCAAACAGCAGAGGCTTCAGCTATGGAGGAGGTGCACAGAATGTTGTGGGAAGGTGGTGGAGAGGCTCCATCTTCAAAGCCTGAATCATCTTTACTTCAAAACAGAATGCCATAAAAAGGTAAAATAAAAATTTAGTAAAGACTACTGATGTGACATTAAGCATCCTATTTTACTTGAATATTAATTAAAACCAAGATATCAATGAGAACCATATTTTACATAAACATTATTAGTACTTTTTGAAATATTAAGTTATAGTGATAACATTACTGGTTTAATTAATTCAATGTGTGCAAATAATCAGAAACGCACAGATTTTAGAAGGCAGAATTGCTAAAGGAAATACTCAAAAAGGTTGTGTCTTTGGGCCATTTCAACATGGGATTGCTCTGAGGATATGTCCTGTGAACATTTGATTCTTTGTGCATAAGTTCCAGTCATGGCATTCTGGGTATGCCAGCAGATAGACATAATTAAACATGTATTAGGTCTTGGATGTCAGCATCCACTGATGCGTTCTTCATGTGTAATGTATATTCTCTATCTCATGCTGGATCAATTATTGAGCTATAAAATGTACTATCCAATGAATATGCAAGTAGTCTGAGTTCTAACAAGGTAAATACATATCACCAACCAACCTCGTCTTCCCCATAGAGGAACCTCTGCAAGACAATTTTTCACCATGGACTGGAGCTGGAGAATCCTATTCTTGGTGGTAACAGCTACAGGTAAGGGGTTCGTTCCTTTGTTCCAGTACTGAGGAGTGATGTAGACCAGCCCAAGGTGATTTCATCCACTCCTGTCTTCTCTCCACAGGTGTCCACTCCCAGGGCCAACTTGTACAGTCTGGGGCAGAGGTTAGGAAGCCTGGAACCTCTGTGTAGGTCTCCTGAAAGGCTACTGGATTCACCTTTACTGGCTACTGTATGTACCGGATGCAACAGGTCCCTGGACAAGGCCTTGAGTGGATGGGAACAAGGCCTTGAGTGGATGGGAAGGGTCTACACAAATACTGGTAGTACAAACTACTCACAGAAGATCCAGGGCAGAGTCACAATTACCAGGGAGATGTCAACAAACATAGCCTGCATGGAACTGAGCAGTTTGAGCCCTTAGGACATGACCATGCATTACTGTTCAAGAAATATAGTGTAAAAACCCTCATCCTGTGAGTGTCAGTAACCCTGACACAGAAGGCAACTGTTTTGGGATGGGTGGAATACAAGGATTATGAGATGGAATGTTGTTTAGATAATAATGTCATGTAGCTGTGTATAAATTAAAATAGAAACATAAATAGACTCTAATTCGCCTTTGGGAGGCTGAGGTGAGTGGATTGCCTGAGCCCGCGGGTTCGAGATCTGCCTGGGCAGGCGAGACCTCATCTCTACAATAAGTCAAAAAATTAGCCGGGCGTGGTAGCACATGCCTGTAATTCTGACCACTCGGAAGACTGAGGCGGAAGGACTGCCGGAGCCCAGCAGGCAAGGCTGCGGTGGCCGGGAGTGGCCACTGCACTCCAGTCTGGGTGACAGAGTGAGACTACAACTCAAAAAAAAATAGACTCTAATTATATAAGAAACATTCCATTAAATCATCCCCATATTAACAAAATTTACAGACTGGGGAAAAGCAAAAATACGTATACAAACATTGCTATATAAATACCTGTG
Source organism: Carlito syrichta (assembly GCF_000164805.1). Lineage (NCBI taxonomy): Eukaryota > Metazoa > Chordata > Mammalia > Primates > Tarsiidae > Carlito > Carlito syrichta. The sequence goes on along the minus strand of NW_007257879.1, from coordinate 209,820 downwards.
GGTCCATGAGTTTTCAAACCTGCTTGATAAATAATTTGGGGAACTATACTTAATTATATGGTAGGTCTGAGTATGATTATTAAGAAATGGCTAAAGTATATTCCAACAAATCTCTGCTCTTACTTCACTATAAAATGTTAAGACAGTTTTAGCATCATCGCAGTATTGAGCAGACAATATGGAGCATTCCTGTACACCCCTACCCCCACATCACCCTTTTCCATTGTCAAAATTCGTCACCAGTATCCTAAATATGTCACAGTAAATGTACCTACATTTGTATATCAGTTATTTGTTTTCTGGAATTCCCTTGACATAAAGAATCCTATATTATTTGGAAATATCAATGGTCCTTCAAGTGGGAAATATGCTAGTTAGAGAGAAAATGAGTGGGATTATTCTTAGTTGCACTTTTCTTCCAGGACTCATAAAATGTATTTTGATTTAGAGCTCATATGAGTCCTAGTTTACTATGCCGCTTCCCAGAGGATAAGCTCTCCGGATATTTTGAGGCAAGTACAGGTCTCTAAAAGACCAGCAGTTTCTGGTGAATCCCATGATGACTCTCATTTAGGATAAGTGAAGATTCTGACCATAAATGATGCTATGTATGATGTCCTTTCATTGGATGCACTGAAAGCTTGTGGGAGGTTGCTGTGGATGGGGCTTTTGGGACAGGTAAGGCAAACACATTGATGGGTCTGGGCAGGAACAATAGCTTCTCCCTACTAAGTGGGTAACCACCTTAAAGACACACTCTCAAGGGCCCACACTGGCCTCCTTTGCTGGTTGCAAGTTCACCAGAGGCTAGAGCCTGAGTAGACATGGAGGGGAAAAGCCCCACCGAAATCATTGGGTATGGGGGTGCTTGTAATTCACCATATAAGCAATTCCATCTCTTGATTGTTGGAACCAGTCCCTTGGTAGATGCACTTCAGAGGATAACAATATGCACACAAACATCCTTCCAATGGTTACCCAGTACTACTCATGAATAAATAACCTGTGTTCCAAAACAAGATTGGTGTGTTCAGGGATAAACATAACTTAAGTACTTCTTGTGTAAACACTGACAAATGCCATGTGTGACAATTAGAACATTAAAATAGAAATGATTAACAAGTAACTGCATGCTGAGGATGGCCAAGACAATGGGCTACCCTTAAGTCACTGCATATATGGAGGAGAGGACTCACTTCGTCATGCAGATTTTTGTTTCAGGAGCTGTGCCAGAGACTCTCAGAAGATCTCAGAGCATCCTGAGAGTAATCGCCATAGTCAGAGCTATGGGAAGTATTGCTAAATTGAAAACAAAAGAGCTATAAAAACTCACTCTATTACCAGTTTAGTTAAAATGCATTTATGAATTCTGTCTGATGCATAAATGGCAAAATACAGCAGAGGATTTCCTACTATCTACCCCTATATAGTCTAAGCATACATCTGAGTTTCTTCTTTCATGGGGAAGACACTTGCATTGAACATCTTCTTTCATGGGGAAGACACTTGCATTGCTGGTGACATCCACCAGCAATTCTCTCCTCTTGCGCATTCCTGTGTTTCTGTGTGATAATTCTCAGTGAAATAGGGTAAGACAAGGCGATGTAATCGATAATCTGTATTCTTGTGTTTCTCTTCTTTTCAAACAATAAGATGAGAGTGCAACACAGTCCAAAGTCTTTGCTGGGCAAAAAGTAGCAAATGCAAGCATGAGGTTTTATCACATAATGCATCCCACGGCCACCAAAAGTGTCACCCTGACCTCCCCAGTTATGTCTTACAACATCTCTTCTGTGAGTTTATTAACAGCCAGTCCTCAAGAAACTTACTGGAAAAGCAGTGATCCCACCTCCCATTCAGATGCAATCCACTTATTGCTTCTATTAAAAAACCTGATACTAACTGATCTATCACAGATACAAGAACTGTGTATCACATGTTCTCACTCATAAGTGGGTCTTGAAAAATTACCATAATACTATAAGAAAAGAATTGGCAGTATCTGAAAACTGCCAGCAGTGGAGGGGAGGGGGGAGCCAGTATTGGCAGTAGTAGGAATCTGCCAGAGGACAGGGGATACACCTCATCAGCAAGGATTATTGCATAATGAACATTTGTATACCTAACCCTGAATTGTACCCCACATCTTTAAAATAAAACATAAAAACAATAACAAAAACAAAAACTCCTGAAACCTTAGAGTGAAATATACTGTAGTTCTCCCGGTCTTACAAGTTTCATTGTCTCTTTACCTTCTTCTAATTGGTGGTTTACAGAATCAACTCTACAAACTACTCATGCTTTTAAAAGTAACAATTTCAATGTCAAATACAAATAATAATTTCCTCATCTTATGTCATATAATCTCTTAAAGCTTTGGTTCTCACTGGCCACTTTCAACATGCACATATATTTTCTTCAATCTTTTTGTCATCAATGCTTGCATATTTATGATCATTTCAATGATTCCCCCACATCTGATTAATATTTAATTCTATAATTTCTGGAGCTGACAAAATTAAATATTCAGTCAATATTCTAGTGGGAATAACATTAAGTCCAGTTATTCTAGTCAGGTTACTGCTATTATTTAAAAAATGCCCAAGCCGGGTTCGGTGGCTCGGCCTGTAATCCCGCACCTTTGGGAGGCTGAGGTGAGTGGATTGCCTGACCCTGCGTGTTCGAGACCTGCCTGGGCAGCGAGACCTCATCTCTACAATAAATCAGAAAATCAGCCAGGCGTGGTAGCGCAGGCCTGTAATTCCGGCTACTTGGAAGGCTGAGGCGGAATGTTCGCCGGAGCCCAGCAGGCGAGGCTGTGGTGGCTGGGAGCGGCCACTGCACTCCAGTGTGGGTAACCGAGTGAGACTCCAACTCAAAAAAAAAAAAAAGCCCGGACTCTGAAATAGATAGTGAATGAGAACATATGGGCTCATACTGGCTCTTCCTAGAGATGGGAAGTCCACAGCACGACTCTCACATTCGGTGAGTACCTCAGTGCCAAGGTATTCCAGGTGAATGTGGGAAAAGAGGCAAAAGAGCACTGAAATCACCCATTAAAACTAGTAATAGTCCTGTTTATAATGCAGTACATTCAGGGCAGTATCACCTCTATATGCCCCACCACTCAACATTGTTACAGTGGCACCCAAATTCTATCCTGAGTTTTTGAGGGAACCAATATTCAAATAATGTCAACAATAAAATGTATTAATATTTAAATTGAACCGACAGCTCCAAGGAATGGAAAGAAGTTCTGCTGGGTCAGAAGGTCCTTAGAGATCATAGTTCAATAGATCTTGAGCAGTTTATCTAATACTGACATTCAACTTAAAGTGTCATGTCTGTGAATGAACTATGGAATATGATTGAGCTGTCTTGCCCCAGTATGATGTCATATCATCAATTCAGTGTCTCACCTGGGAGTGATAGATATCACAGTTATTGATAAATGATGCCAGTTCATGAGCTCACCTGTCAGCCATTTGAAATCAAATTGATTTTTTTCCATTATTTTAAAGATGTGTGGTATATTTCAGTGTTAGTTATGCAAGCACCCTTGTTGGGAAGGTGTGTCCTCCCCTCCCCTGGCATTTCCCATGACTGTCAACTCCTTTCTAATAGTATTATGATAATTGTTCAATGTCCGTTTCTTTGTGAGAAAATGTAATACACAGTTCTTTGTTTCTGGGATATATATCTCAGTGTTATGGATTGTAAGTTCATCCAAGTAACTGTAGAGTTAATAATTTTGTCTTTTATGACTGCATAATAATACACTTTTTATGTGTACCATATATGTATATATATATATTTTTTTTGAGTTGGAGTCTCACTCTGTCACCCAGACTGGAGTGCAGTGGCTGCTCCTGGCCACCACAGCCTCGACCTGCTGGGCTCTGGCAATCCTTCCGCCTCAGCCTTCCAAGTAGCCAGAATTACAGGCATGCGCTACCACACCTGGCTGATTGTTTGATTTATTGTAGAGATGAGGTCTCGCTGCCCAGGCGGGTCTCGAACCCATGGGCTCAAGCAATCCACTCACCTCAGCATCCCAAAGGTGCAGGATTACAGGCTGAGCCATCGAGCCCAGCTAATATTTTTTAAATTCAGTTCTCTTTCAAAGGGCAGCAAAGTTGGTTCCATGTTTCTGCTATTGTGAATAATGCTGCAATCAACATTCATGTGCAGATTTATTTTTCAAAGGGGGATTTGAGTTCCTCTGGGTATATTTCTAGTAGGGGATTGTGGGGTCTTATGAAAGATCGATTTTAGATCTTTTAGGAATCAACAAACTGTTTTCCACAGAGGTTATCCTAGTTTACACACCCACCAACAGTGTAGAAGGTGTCCCTTTTCTTAGCATCCTGTCCAGTATTTGTTGTTTTTTGAGATATTGATGATGGCCATCCTGACTGGAGTTAGGTGGCTTCTCAATAACCTGGTATTGGTACAAGAACAAGCATATAAACCGATAGAACAAGATAGAGATTCTAGAAACAAAACCTCAATTTCTCAATGAACTCATTTCGACAAAGCTTCCATAATCAACTACTGGGGATAGAAAAGCCTATTAAGTAAATGGTTCTGGGAAAACTGACTGATGACATGAAGAAGAGTAAAACAAGACCCCCACAAAAATTAACTCTAAATGGTTCAAATACCTAAACACAGGACCTCAAACTATAAGATCCATAGAAAATACAGGAGACACTCTTATGGAAGTTGAAACTGGCAACCAATTCCTGTTCAAAACCCCATGCCCCTTATGCCCATGCCATAAGAGATAAGATAGATAAGTGGGACCTCATTAAACGGACAAGCTTTGCAACAAAGAAGCCACCAAGAAAGCAGGAAGCCAGGCTCGGCAGCTCAGCCTGTAATCCGGCACCTTTGGGAGGCTGAGGTGAGTGGATTGTCTGAGCCCGCGGGTTCGAGACCTGCCTAGGCAGGCGAGACCTCATCTCTACAATAAAATAAAAAAATTAGCCGGGTGTGGTAGCGGGCACCTGTAATTCTGGCTACTCGGAAGGCTGAGGAGGAAGGATCACCAGAGCCCAGCAGGTCGAGGCTGTGGTGCCTGTGAGTGGCCACTTCACTCCAGTCTGGGCGACAGAGTGAGACTCCAACTCAAAAAAAAAAAAAAAGAAAACAGGAGACAGCCCACAGATTGGAAATAAATATATATTTGTTAACTGTATATCTGACAAAGAGCTAACATCTAGTATCTACAAGGAACTCAGGTATGATCCCCCCACCCAAAAAACACCCCATTTCAAAGCGGGAAAAAAGATGTGAATAGACACGTGAATAGACATTCAAGCAGACAACAGACACATGAAAAAAATACACAGCATCACTAGTCACCAAAGAAATGGAGTCAATTTGGTTAATTCAACTCCAGACAAGTCCCTTTAAGCAATACCTTTCTTTCTTAAGAGACTCAATCCCCATTATCCATAAGCTTGTTGAGGCCACTGTAGCACTACTTTCGTAATCACTGTTTGAAGCCTGAGTGTCTAAATTACTAGTATGTGATCCAGCAATATGTCACTATAAATCAAGGACTCTGTTTTCTCTTAGAGGATAGGTTGAGAGCCATTGTAAACTCAAGCATGCCTTCCAGTTTTTCATTCAAATTTTCCCAAAAGCCCATAACCAAATATGGCAATGGGAATACTGTTGAAGTCACTGCAAATGGGCTTGTGTGGGCTTGTATCCAGGTGGTTTATTACCTTTTCATGAAAGGCAGTATAAATCCTAAATAAAAATGTGTTATAGTCATGCTTTTGTCACTCAGAGTATTGTGCATGCCTGCAAACATGGGGTATTTTCAGAAAAATGCTGTTGCCCAGTAGCTACAAACATGTGTCTATAAATAGTAGGCAGAGGAAGGATTAGTCAGTCTAATCACACCTGTGGTAAAAACCTGATGAAAAGTATTCCAGTCTCCAAAATCATAGACTATGATGAAATAGAAGACTTTGTCCTCAGAGAGAAATGCATGTATGTGTTGTTTCCACTGAAGTGAAGTCTATGACTGTTGCTTTGTCCTTGAAGTATCCTATGATAGCAAACACATCAAACATGAAAATAATATTTTAAATTGGTGGCAGTGTGAGGTATCACACTTCCAGACTTTAAACTCCACTATAATGCTGCAATAATTAATTGGTACAGAACAATCATATCAAACAATGGAACAAGATAGAGTTTTCTGAAACAAAACCTCAATTTCTCAATCAAATAAACTTTGACAAAGCCTCCATCAAGAACCACTGGGTAGAGGAGAACCCATTAAGTAAACGATGCTGAGAAAATTGGCTAACCACATGTAGAAGATTGAAACCCCTACCTATCACCTTACACAAAAATCAACTCTAAATGTTTCAAAGACCTAAATGTAACACCCAATCTATAAGAATCCTAGAAGAAAGTATATGAAAAACTCTTAGGCATATTGCAGTGGGAAACCAATTCCCGATCATTCATCCACAGTGAATGCCATAAAGGATAATATAGACAAATGGAAACTCATCATACTGAAAAGATTTTGCAAAGCAAAATAAACCTTCAAGAGAGTATTGAGAGAGCCCACAAAAATACGTACTGTTTTTGTGACAAAGGTCTAACATCCAGAATCTATGAAGAACTCAAATGTACCAAAAGGAAAAAAAAATACCCCTGTTAAAAAGTAGGTCAAAGATATAAATAAACATTTCTCAGAAGACATACAAGCATCCACCATATACATTTAAAAAAAGTTCAACCTCACTAATCTTCAAAGAACTGCAAATTAAAACCACACTTAAATACCATCTGCCATCAATGAGGATGGTCATCATCAATAAATCAAAAAATAACAGAATGCTGGAGAGGATGTGCTGAAAAGGCAACACTTCTACACTCTTGGAGGGAGTCTATACTAGGTCAACCTCTGTTGAAAACAATGTGTCAATTTCTAAAAGATCTAAAACCCTTTCACAAGACACAGCAATTCCCTTATGGGAATGTACCTGTAGGAACTCAAATCATTCTGTGATAAAAAGACCTGCACATACATGTTTATGGCAGCATTATTCGCAATCACAAAATCACGAAACCAACCATGCTGGCCATCAAACATGGACTGCATAAAGAAAATGTGATACATATATATGATTGAATATTATGTAGCATTATAGAGAAACAAAATTATGGATCTTGCAGGAAACTGAATGGACTTAGAGTTTAAAATACTCAGTGATTCATCACAGAAGCAAAGATCTGAGTACCACATGTACTCACTCATAAGTGGACCCTGAATATTTTTCATAATATTATAAGCAAGAGGTGACAATAGTGAGTCACTTCTAGGGAAGGTTACTTAACATCAATCAGGGTACCCTGTCTCAAACCAGTCATTGTGGGAACCAAAGGAGGCCCAAATTTTACCTGTACAATGACCACTTATGTACCTAACCCTGAGCTGTACCCCATATCTTAAAAATAAGAATGTGGTAATATGTGACTTCTACCCCCTTGGGCTGCATTTTTAACTACCAAGAGAAATAAAATATTAAACCAGTATAGGTATACTCTGTGAGTTTTTTTATTGCATTCAACATCCTGTACAACAATTGCATCAAGCAAAATTCTGATTGTGGTGAAGGGCTCAAGGGCAAGAGCAACTTCGGGATTAGGGTGTGACTCAACCTACCTAACAAGCAACAGCATAACTCTGCACTGACATTATTGACATGCAATGGTAGGTGCACAGGAATGATGTGATTGGAAGAAAATAAAAGTCAAATCCAGCTTCAGCATCAGTTCCAAGAAGGGACAAACACACTTGACCGCAAATTTTCACATGGTGAGGTCCACAGAGACTGGGGACGGCTATTGCCTCTAACCTTCCTTGTCACAGTGGACTGGATGTGGGCTTGCATGTACTTGTGTATTTTGTACTACTTTTATAAGAATGAATATGTATTGAGGGTGTGTGTGAGACCATATGTGTATTATGTGTCAATTGGGAGGCGAGCTTATAATTTTAGGTAGAGTAATACCAAGTTGCCAATCTCAGGTATCAGCTTATAATTTTAGGTAGAGTAATACCAAGTTGCCAATCTCAGGTATCAGAAATTACTCAGTATATGTTTAAGTGTTGGAGAATGAAGATCTATGTTTGCATGAAAAACTTCTCAATGAGATTAACTTTCAATTTCCCATCACAATTTTGTTAATAGTACTACTGATTGAAATATTAAAAAGAACATACAACATCTACACTTGATTTCAGATGATCTCTTTATTTAAGATGGAAACACTCAAAAACCTTGATTTTTGTTGGATTAACATGGAATCTAGATTGTAGTACAAATAGAACTAATATTTGGAAACTTCTTATCAATGAACATAATGTATTACTCTATTTATTTAGGATTTTGTATATTTCATCAGAGTTATAAAGATTTTTTGACGCACATCAATGTCATATTATGTTAAATTTTTACCTAAGTATTTTATTTTGAGTGCACATGTAAATAGAACTGTGTTTTTAATTTCAAATCTGCTTGTCATTTGCTAACATATAAGAAGGCATTGCCCTATATTTAAACATAGTTACATGTTGAATAAAATTATATATACACTTACTGTGTAAAGTGTGTTGTTAAATATTTTGCTGTTAATACAATTTTACATAGTTCTACACATCCTGCATTCCATTTGGAATCATAGAAGACTTTACATATCTTGGCAGTTATTTTTTAAAATTTGCTGATTTTTATTTATTTAAGGGTACAAGTGCAGATCTATTCAATGCAAATATTGTGTAGTGGTGAAGTCTAGGCTTCTATTGTGCCTATTATCAGAAGAGTGAATATTTTGCTCAGTAGGTAAATTTTCAGCAGGCCTCAAACTCCTGCATTTGACAGCCTGCAATATCTATTTTCCACTCTATGTGTACAGGTGTACCCATTGTACATATCCCAATTATCAAGAATATGTGGTGCTTGGTTTTCTATTTCTAAGTGTCCCTATCACTCCTGTAGATGTGATTCTGGTCTATATTTTCACTCCATTTCCTGAGGCTGAGCTTCTGATTTTTTTCCAAGATTTTCCTCCCTCAGCTGCTAAATCATTCCACAGATGTCTCAACTTCTTCTTGTACTGCTCTTTCTGGCAGAATAAAGCTGATTTCCCTGAGGGAAGAGAGAAGAGGTTAGCCTAGACAGAATGTTAGTGCATTTCTTCCTTCTCCTCCAGTCCCATGCGCTCCTTTCATGCCTGTAATGCAGTGGCTTTTGGGTGTTTCACCCTTTCAGATGAATTATTTGGTTGTTTAGTGGTAGCAGGGGAGTTAGGGTTGTTGTTATTCTTTCAGCCATACTTGCAGTTCTTCTTTCCCAGACACAATAGTCTCAGGGAGTGGATGGTGGACCTTTTGTTATATGTCCCCAATCCTGAAGAAAGAGACTTGCTTGGCAATAGAAATGTACCAAGTATATGTTCTCTGAGAATTTCAACTCTAACTTCATATTACACTCGACTTTGAGAAATGCAATGTTGTGTTTAATTAATCATTTAGTAGCTCACCTGATATTTGGTGACATCTGACACAGATATAGTCATATTCTGATTCGATTTCTCTACCAAGACCTTGCCTTGGTCCTTATTTTAGGGCTTTTGTTGATCCTATAACATCAATTAACTGATGTGTAAAGAATAATAGTAAAACTTTAGTTTCTTCAAGTTAAATGTTGTAGTAAGAAAAATCAGAGGAAGCCGGGTTTGGTGGCTCAACCTGCAATCCCACACTTTTGGGAGGCTGAGGTGAGTAAATTGCCTGACTCTGCAGATTCAAGACCCACCTGGGCAGCGAGACCTCATCTCTACAATAAATCAAAAAGTTAGCCAGGCGTGGTCGTACATGCCTGTAATTCTGGCAACTAGGAAGGCTGAGGCAGAAGGATCACCAAAGTCCAGCAGGTCGAGGCGGCGATGGCCAGGAGCATCCACTGCACTCCAGTCTGGGTGACAGAGTTAGAATCCAACACACACACACAAAAAGAAAAATCAGAGGAAAGATAGCAACTGAACAGGTCGAACTATGGAAGTGTCTGCAAAAATGAGAGTCCATAAAGGCTCTCTGCATCAGTAGGTCTGTACAGTGGTTGAGTGAAATTCTATCTGAAGGGAGACCCAAATTCATGCACCCAGGGTTCTTCTCTGCAGGTAATTGCAACCCAACACTGCACTGAGATTAGAGACCCAGACACACAGGATTGTGTTATATTCTCAGGGCTCTCTTGAGAGGTTGCTGTACAGAACAGCTGTTGGTCACCACCAGGCACCTGGCCCACACCATCACCTGTAGTAATAAACTGGACCCAGGCAGGATGAGGCAGGTGGTGGAAATCTGGAATAAAGCTCCAAAGCTGATGATAAGACCCCCAGGGCACCATTTTATCGGCCCCAGGACTGGGGAGAGACTGCGTTGCTCTACCCAGATCTACCTAGCCTCCATCATGGGACCCATATGCTCTTCTGTCATCACATTCAGAGAGACGAACACCCCAGCCCTATGCTGAAACAGGCACAGATGTGTGAGAACTGAGTGGGAGATTTAAAAACAGGAGCAGTGAGTAAGTTGAGTCAGGATATGATGAATACTCCTTCCACATCAAGAGCAAACCTAACAGCCTTCTCGGAGAACAGAAAGGAGGAGCTGGAGAAAGAGCCACTCCCTAAATTGGAGGCCTCAAAGGATCCTAGGGCCACAGAAATGGCCCAAGAGAGAGGTTTTCTTCTTCTTTTTGTTTGTTTTAGCTTTTTTCTCTTTCTGCTTTTGTTTATACTTTTGTATTTGCTTTGTTTCTGTTATATTATTTCATTTTTTAGATTTTTCTGTTTATGGATGGATATTCTTAAGGGAGAGAACAGCAGTGAGGGAAGGGAATCTTTTTTTTTTTTTTGGATAATTGCCTGTAATTTTTTTCCTTTTTTTTCAGTCTTTCTTCCTCTGTTTATTCAAAAGTTGGTAACCTGTCTGTTTTCCCTCTTCCTCTTCTCATTTCTCTACCTCCCTTTCATCTTTTTCTTCCCTTTCCATTCTCTTCACTTTTCGTATCTCATTTCTCTTTTAGGAGTCAAAAATACACCCCCACTGCATGGAAAAATTGCAAGGCAGTGGGAAGTGTGTTCCAGGGGCCCACACACCTGTCAGTGATTGCTAGGATCTGCAGATAGCTTCTGAATCACAGCTCCCCCTTAATTAAATCTCAAATGTGCAAAGAACACAGACCCCCATCCCAAATCCAGGTTCAGAATTGAAGAAAACCAGAGGAGATATAAGGTCACATAGGGGATTGAGCAAAGAGAAATAAAAGCTACCCCTTATTATTGAACAACACAATTAAAGAAGAGATATTTTTTAAATGACAGAGGAAAACCTATACAAATGAAGAAAACATAATGGAAGAATATAAGCCTCCCCTAGGCCCATGGTTTGTCAGCCAATGAAATTATAGACTTCAGAACACATACAATGAAGAGCCCCCAGAGTAAATGGTCTCAAACAACAAACCAAGATATCAAGATACTTATACTGAGAATAAATATAAATGAGGAGAGACAAAACAAAAGGAAGAAGGAGTTGATATCCAAGATAACAGCAATCAAGAATAAATGAATAAAATAAGCAACAAACTGATATGCATGGATGTCAGAATGAATCAAGCAGAAGAAATAATCTCAGAGCTTGAGAATCAAAATGTAGAACTAACCCACACTGTTAAAAACATAGAAAAGTAGCTTAAAAAGACAGAAAAACAAATTTTCAAGAGATGAGAAATTACTTAAGTAGGACAAACCTAAGAGCAATTGGACTTCCTGAGGCAGCAAGACAACCCTGGAAAAAACCTTTTATGAAATTATTCAAGAAAATGTCCCTCATCTCATGAGTGATGTGGTCATTCAAACACAAGAGATTCAGAGAATCACTGCAAGAAAACAAATGAGAAGACCAACTTCAAAACACATGGCAATTCACCTAAACAAAGTAGGTGTAAAAGAAAAAACCCTAAGAGATAAAGGTCAGGCTACCAACTCGAGAAGACCAATTAGAATAACAGCAGACAGATCTACAGAAACACTTCAGGCTAGGAGAGCTTGTAGCCCACTTGTAAAAGTTCTCAAACATAAACAATTTCAACTGGAAATTGCCTACCCAGCTAAACTAAGCTTCATCTTCAAGGGAGCATTAAAATATTTCCCAGGCATTCAATCCCTAAGAACTTATACTGTTTCTAGACAAGCTTTACAAGAAAGAGTTAAGAAAGCATTAAACACAGAAGAAAATGGAAAAAGAACCACCATGTTCTTCATAAAAGTACCGGAAAAAGACTGAAAGCACACATGAGCCAACCCAAAACACCAAAAGGATGACAACAAACAAACAATAGCAACAAATCTAAAGGAACATCATGAGAAACATAAACCCTCACTTTTCAATAATTAGCCTAAATGTGAGTGGACTAAATGCACCAGTGAAAAGATATAGAATGGCAAAATGGATGCAATATCACAAGGCAACAATATATTGTCTCTAGGAGATTCATGTCACCAGAAAGGACACTCACAGACTCAAAGTAAGAGGATGGGAAATTTTAAGGTGAATGGAACACAAAAGTAAACTGGAGTTGAAATTTAATCTCAGACAAAATACCCCTTAAGCTATCAAAAATTTAAAAAAATGAAGGTCACTATGTAATGAAAAAAGGTTCAATCCATCCACAAGAAATATCCATCCTAAACATATATGCACCCAACATAGGAGCATCAATGTTCATAAAGCAGCTTCTTGTCACATTTTAAAAAGAGATTGACTCTAATACTATCATAACTTGGGACTTTAATATCTCACTCACAACCCTAGACAGAGCATCAAAACAAAAAATCAGCAAGGAGATCCAGAACTCAATGACACTGTTGAGCAAATGGTTTTAATTGATACCTACAGAACATTCCACCCAATGACTACAGAATATACAGTCTACATGTAACCACAAGAAAGATACTACAAGATCGACCACATCATTGGTCATAAACCCAACATAAACAAATTTCATAAGATTGAAAATTTCCTATGCATCTTCTCAGACCACAGCATCATAAAAATAAACATCAGCACAAACAAAGTTCCGCCACAAACCCACAACAATTTGGACACTAAACAGTTTGATGCTAAGCAACTCCTGGGTCAGCAATAAAGTGAAATCATAGATTAAAAGGTACGTGGAAACAAATTAAAATGAAGAAACCTCTTATCAAACTTCTGGGATCCCATGGAAGTAGTAGTTAGAGAGGAATTTGTATCTCTACAAACACACATGAAGAAAATGGAAAGATCACACGTTAACAGCCTAACATATAATCTAAGGAAGCTGTGAAAGTAAGTCCACTAAAATCCTAACTTCTGCAGAAGAATCTGGATCATCAAAATAAAAGCCCACTTCCAAGACATAGAAGATAAAAAGATAATACAGAAAAAAGAAACAAAAAGCTGCTTCTTCAAAAGGATAAACAAGAGTGTTGTTCCCCTAGCCAGACTGACCAAGACAGAGAGGAAAAAGGCCAAATAAACTCAATCATAGGCACAAAAGGTTAAGTCACAACTGACTTGCATATCTAAAGGAAATGGAGAGCTTTCTGATATCACACAATCTAAGTTGAAACAAGAAGAAATTGAGACCGTAAATAGATGAATACAAATCTAGGAAATTGACTATATCATAAGAAAACTACCTACCTACAAATAAAAGCACTGGATCACATGATTTTTCAGCAGAATTCTACAAAACATACAAGAAGGAACTGATGCCAATCCTATTGAAAGTATCCCAGGTGATAGAGAAAGATGAAAATCTCCCCAAATCATTTTATAAAACTATCATCACATTGATACTCAAGCCAGGTAAAGATCCAACAAAGAAAGATAACTATAGGCTTATATATTTGATGAAAATAGATATTAAAATTCTCAACAAGATACTAGCAAAGTGAATTCAACAAAACATCACAAAAATCATCCATCACGACCAAATGGGTTTCATCCCTGTGATTCAAGTTTGGTTCCACCTTTGTAAGACCATAAATGTAATCAAATGCATGAACAGACGTAAAAACAAAAAACACTAGAGTACATAATTAGATGCAGAAAAAGTTTTTGATAAAATCAAGGACACCTTGATAAAAATCCTTTAACATCTCGGCATAGGTGGAACATACCTCCAAATAGCAAAAGCCATCTATGAGAAACCCACAGACAACATACGCCTAAAAAGACAAAAATTAAAAACATTTCCCCTGAAAACTAGAATAAGACAAGGATACCCACTCTCACCCATCCTGTTGAATATAGTTTTGGGTGTCCTAGGTAGAGCAATCAGAGAAGACATGGATTTAAGATACCCAAATAGAAAAGTAGGAAGTATTGTGATCTTTCTTAGCAGACTCCATGATTGTATATGTTGAAAACTCAAGAGAATCTGCCATAAACCTCCTCGCACTGATAAAGGACTTTGGCAATGTATCAGGGTAAAAACTAAATGTGTAAAAGACAATCACATTTCTATACACCAATACTGAACAGAAATCCAAATAAAAAGCACAATTACACTTACAATAACCACAAAAAGAGAAAAAAAAGAAATACCTTGGCATCTTCCTAACCAGAGATGTAAAAGATCTTTACAATGAAAACTACAAAATACTGCTCAAAGAAATCAAAGGTGACACAAACATGTGGAAAAATATTCCATGCTCATGGATTGGAATAATCTGCATTGTTAAGATGTCTAATTTGCCTAAGTCAATCTACAGATTTAACGTATTATCTATCAAATTGCCACCAAAATTCTTCTCTCAGACCTAAAAAAATACAGTAATTAATATGGAAACATAAAGAAAAAAGAATGGCCAAAACAATCCTCAGCACAAAAAGCAAAGCAGGAGGTATTATACTCCCAGACTTTAAACTTTATTATAAAGCTGCAATATTCAAAAGAGCCTGGTATTGCTACAAGAATAGGCTTATAGACCAATGTAATAGATTTGAGATTCCAGAAGCAAAACCTCAATTACTCAAAGTTTCCAGCAACCACTACTGAGGAGAGGAGAATCTATTCAGTAAATGGCACTGGAAAAACCAACTGACTACATGCAGAAGATTGAAACAGGACCCCTACCTATCCCCTTACACAAAAATTTACTCTAAATGGATAATAGACCTAAATATAAAACAACTAACTGTAAGAACCTTATGCAGGAGACACTCTTATGGAAGTTGGAGCTGGCAACCATGTCCTGATCAG
Organism: Carlito syrichta; assembly: GCF_000164805.1. NCBI lineage: Eukaryota > Metazoa > Chordata > Mammalia > Primates > Tarsiidae > Carlito > Carlito syrichta. Next base: position 194,464 of record NW_007257879.1, on the reverse strand, counting down.
AACCCAAAGTTCACAGCCATAAGTGATAAGTTGGAGAAGTGGGACCTCATTAAACTGACAAGCTTCTGCAAAGCCACAGAAACCATCGAGAGAGCAGGTAGGCAGCCCACAGACTGGGAAATACATTTGCCACCTCCAAGTCCTACAAAGGCCTCACATCAAGAATCTACAAGGAATTCAAACATGCTGAAAAGGAAAAAAAAACATTTTTCAAAGTGGGCAAAATATATGAATAGACACATTGCAATGTAAGACATATGAGCATCCAATAGATACATGAAAAAAATGTTCAGCCTCACTAGTCATTGAGGAGATGCAAATTAACTACACTGAAATACAACCTAACTCCAGTCAGAAAGACCACCATCAATAACTCAAAAAATTACAGATGCTGGAGAGGATGTGGTGTAATGGTATAAATTCTACACTGCTAGTGGGAGTGTAAACTAGTACCGCCTCCGTGGAAATCAGAGTGGTGATTCCTAATAGTTCTAAAAATTGACCTTCCACATGACCCAGAAATTTCTCTACTGGGAATATATGTGGAAGAACAGAAAGCACTGTATAAAAAAAAAAAATACCTGCCCAATTATATTTATCAAAGCATTGTTCATAATAGCAACAACATGGAACCAACTGTGCTGCCCATTCAAAAGAGGATTGGATTTTTAAAAAATGTGTTACCTATACACAATGGAATATTATGCAGCCATAAAGAAGAACAGTCATAAACTTCATAGCAACCAGGATAGAATTAGAGTTTATAATATTAAGTGATCTCTCACAAAAACAAAGAGTTGAGTATCACATTTTCTCACTCATAAGCAGACCTTGAATAACTACTGTATTACTACAAGAAAATTATTGACAGTATTGGGAACTGCAGTGGGGAGCAGGGAGGTGGGATTCACAATAGGTGATATCTGCTTGTTGTAGGGGCATGCACACATCATCACCAAGTGTACCTGTACAATGGTTATCTGTATACCTCACCCTGGACTGTACCCCACAATTAAAAATAAAAATTAAAACAGGGAAAAAATAAAAAGAACACACATCTACATTTGGGTTCTGATGACCTCTATAATTGATATGGAAACACTAAAAAATTTGATTTGATTTTTTTGGCGTAACACTGATGACAATATAAACATAACTGATATCTGGAATCTTCTTATCCATGAATATAATATACTGCTCCATTTATTGAAGATTTTATTTCATCAGAGGTATAAAGATTTTCTGATGCACATCATGTTTATATTATGGTAAATTTTTATCTAAGTATTTTATTTTGGAGTGTCGCTGTAAATACAATTGTGTTTTAATTCAAATTTACGTGTTGTAGGCTGACATGTAAGAAAGCATTGGCCTAAATTTAAATGTAGTTAAATATTGAATAAAGTGATATATACTTACTGTGTAAATTTCGTTGTTAAATATTTTGCTGTTACATATAATTTTATATAGTTCTTCACCTCCAGCATTCCATTTAGCATCACAGAAGACTTCACATATCAGAGGCAGTTATTTTTAAAAATTTGTTGATTTTCATTTGTTTAAGGTTATAAGTGCAGATCTATTAAATGCAAATAATGTGTAGTGATGAAGCCTAGACTCTTGCTGTACCTAGTATCTGAATAGTGAACATTTTGTCCAGTAGGTAAGTTTTCAGCAGGCACCTATCTCCCATGTTTGGCATCCTCCAATGTCTATTTTCCACTCTATATGTACAGGTGTACCCATTGTGCAGATCCCAATTATCAAGAAGAACCTGTAGTGTTTGGCTTTCTAAGTATCTCTGATGCTCCTGTGAATGTGATGCTGCTCTTTGTTTTCACTCCCATTCTTGAGGCTGAGTTTCTAATTTTTTCCAAAATATTCGTCCCTCAGCTACTTTGACTTTCTGCAGATGTTCCAACTTCTGCATTTACTGATATTTCCTGCTAAATAAAGCTGATATTCCTGAAGGATGAGAAGAAAGATTAGCCTAGACAAAACTTTGGTGCATTTCTTCCTTCCCCTCCAGTCTTGTGAGTTATTTTCATGCCTGTAATGCAGTGGCTTTAGGGTGTTTTACCCCTGAAGATGAATTCTTTGGTGATTTAGTGGTGACAGGGGAAGTAGGTTTGGATGCTTTGCACTTACACTTGCAGTTCTTCTTTCCCAGACAGAACAGCCTCAGGGAGTAAATGGTGGACCTTTTGTTATGTGTGCCCAATCCTGAAAAGAGGCTATAATGGTATTACAAAAGCTCCCACTACATATTCTCTGAGAAATTCAACTCTAACTCCATATAGCACTTGACTTTGAGAAATGCAATGATGTGTCTAATTCATCATTTAGTAGCTCACCTGACATTCGGTGACATCTGACACAGATACAGTCATATTTTGTTTCTAGTTTACTATCAAGTCCTTGCCTTGTTCCAGATTTTAGGATTATTGTTTGTCTTATAATGTCAATTAACTAATTCAATAAAGACAAATTTCTAAATTTTAGTTTCTTCAAGTTAGTTGTTGTGGTAAGAAAAATCACAGAGACAAGATGACTCTGGAACAGGTCGAACTTTGGGAATCTCTGCAAAAATGAGAGTCCATAAAGACTCTCTGTGTCAGTAGGTTTGTACCAGTGGGTGAGGGAAAGTCTGTCTGAGAGGAGACCCGAGTTCCTGTACCCAGGGCTTTTCTCTGCAGGTAACTGCAACCCACCAATGCCCTGAGACCGGAGACCCAGACACAAAGGATTGTGTGCCATTCTCAAGATTCTCTTGAGAGGAGGCAGTAGAACACAGCTATCCCTCACCTCCAGACCTCTGGCCCACACCATAATCTGCAGTAAAAGGCTGGGCCCAAGCAGGAGGAGGCAAATGGTGGAAATATGGAATAAAGCTCCAAAGCTGATGGCAAGATCCCAATCGGCACCAAACTGTCATTCCCAGGACTGGGCCGAAACCTGCATTGCCCTTCTGAGATCTACCCAGCGTTCATCTTGGGACCCAGATGCTATATCTTCATCAGACTCAGAGAAACAAATGCCTTCCCCCCATGCTGAAACAGGAAGAGATGTGTCAGAACGAAGTGGAAGACTTGAAAAGAGGAATAATGAGTAGGTTTAATCAGGATCTGATCAATACTCTTCCCACTGTACTCTGTGGGACATGTACCCCACACCAAGAACAACCCTATCAGCCTGCACTGAGAAGAGAGAGGAGGGACTAGAGATAGAGTTACTCCCTAAAGTGGAGCCACAGAGAAATGGCCAAAGAGACATATTTTTTTTTCATTTTGTTTTTTTTTTTTGGCTGTTTTATGTTTCTGCTTTGGTTTATATTTTTGTGTTTGCTTTGTTTCTGTTATTCTAATTTTTTTAGCTTTTATGTTTATGTGTGGGTACTTTTAAGGGAGAATACAACAATGAGGGAGGGTTTTTGTTTGTTTTATAATTGCCTGTATTTTTTTCTTCTTTGTTTTTTTCAGGCTTCATGTCTCTGTTTATTCATTAGTTGGTAACCTGTCTGCTTTCTCTCTTCTTCTCTCTCTTTACCTCCTTTTCATCCTCATCTTCAATTTTTATTATAAAGGTGTGATGTACACTTCAGGGTTAGGTATATAAAAATTTCTATATTCTTATCTCATTTTATTTAGGGAACAAACAGACACGCTCAGTGAATGGACAGATTATAAAGCATTGGAAAGTGGGTTCCAAGGACTCACACGCCTGTCAGTGAATAGTGGCATCTACAGACAGCATCTGAATCACAGCTTCCAAATAATTAAATATCAAAACTGTAAAAAGCACTGACCTCCATCCCCACTCCAACTTTAGAATTGTACAAAACCCGAGAATCTCTACAAGGAAGAATAGGATATTGAGCAAATAGAAGTAAATCTATCCCCTAACACTTAACAGCAGAATTAAGGAGGATTTTTTTTAATGACAGAGGAAAACTTACACAAATGAAGAAAACTTAAGGAAGAATAAAAATCTCTCACAACCCCTGAAAGGTCAGCCACTTGAAATACAGACATCAGAACACTAAGAATGAACAGCCCCCAGAATGGTCTAAAACCACAAATATAGATATCAAAATACTTACAGAAAGAATAAATAGATATGAGAAGAGATGATTAGTATTAAGTTTGCATCAAGTTTTGTCTTGTAGATTTGTTGTCCTTCAATAAATCTGTTTGAAAATTAACATTTTAAAATTGGTACTATGTATTCATCAAAGCATCATATTATAATTAGAGATTACATGCCACAAATGCTACCCTTGTCACCAATGTCTCCCAGGACACTCCCATCTGCTCTGGAACTGTTGGGAGCCAGCTGTGGAGGCCCGCCTGAGCTTTAGGGATCTAGGCAGGCTGCAGACCCTCAGATCACCAGGTTGAGTTCAGGAGCTGAAGATCCATTCCCTCCTCCCTTCTTTGTTGTTTGGCATGACCCACTAGCAGGGACTTTGATGATCTAAGCATGAAGTTCTGAGAGTACGATAAGCATGAGTGACTCTAGGGATCCATTGTTCCCATTTCTGACAGACAGCGATTTTGGCTTTACACTTAACACAGTTCAAACTCAGGTCACATTTGGGAGCCTTTTATATGGTACAAGCTTCTTCATAAGATTTAAAAGTATATTTGTAGAATTAATGTATACATTTACAGAGCTGTTTCCAGCTTTAGATGGTATAGATGATTATCTAGAGTTACCAGAAGTGGTCCAGCATGAACTTTGGACTGGGCTGCATTCTTTTAAACCAGTTCTTTAGTTACAATTAGTGTAGGTTTTTTTCTACTTATTATAGAAATTAAATTTATTTTATTCATAGAAAATATTGCATAACAGGTCAGGGAATTATGCTAGTCCAAGCATGATCAAACATGATATTTTGAGGTTTTATAAGAATACAGTTAACATTAGAAATTTCATTGTCTCCATTTTCTGCTAATTGTGGTTTTGGTTTCAGTACAATTACAGTTTGTATTTGGGTTTTATTTGAGAAGTTTTATTACTGATGATCAGCTTTATATAGTAGGATCAGAAATTAGAAAATTTATAGAAATCAAGATATGTATGTAGGATTTTAGAATAGTTATTTTGTTAAGAGATCATAATCAATTGTGCCTGGAAACAGCCTAGCATGATCTTTGGACTGGACCACATTATTTAGGAACAGTTTGAGATATAATTAAGAGTTTTTTATAGTATAGGCAAAATTAACTCAGAATAGAAAAGTATTAGAAATTAAGTCAGTCATTAGGTGTTGGGTAGGCATACGTTTTAGAGTTATTGATTATTAGAATATTATGATGTTAGAATTGTTGTATTGTTTGTGAGGAACACTAACCAAGCAAAAGGAACAGTGAAATAATATTGGGATTGTCCTTCCTCATGCTTGAGGAAACACCTGGTGGGTGGGGGAACACCCCTCATCCACCTGGCTTTGTGTTCACATGATAATCTTGTGATCATACTTGTGAAACTTTAGGATAAGAGGTTTACGGTTTGCCCCATTAAATCGGCTTCTGCACTAGACAGCATCCAGTCCCTTTTTTTCTCCCCCTTCTCTTTCTTTCTCTTTATTTCTCCAGAATAATCACTAACGCTGCCACACCTCCCAGGGACCCCCTAAATCTCTCTGCAGGGGCTGGCCCCCCACATGGAACCTCTCCTTTTCGGAGGGCTCTCACCCCAGAACTTGCTATATAGCAGGTGGTATAAAAATAGTGCCTTCTCTTGGCTGATAAAAGCTCACCCAGCCATGAACTGGGAGCTCTGGGAGACTGGCTTATCCTGGAATTCCCAGATCTTCCAATTCAGTTGTGTAAGGACAGAAAACAAGGAGTTTGGTCTCCACTGAGTTTTCCTTCTTGCCATTTTTAAAAATGATGGATGGAGAACTATAGATATTAAGTGAGTCAGTGGATGGGAGTGAGAGAAACAGTGAACACATGTAGCAGATTCTGACCAGAATGTCTCTGTGTTTGTACATGTTCAGTATGTGAGGAGACTTGGAGAGGCTTGGTCCAGTCCTGTGAAACCCTGAGACTCTCTTGTGAAGCTGCTGGGTTCGCCTTCAGTGACTACTGGATGAACTTAGTCAACCCGGTTCCAGAGAAGGGGTTGGAGTAGATCTCAGAGATTGATGATGACATTGGCACCACATAGCCTGCAAACTCTATGAAAGACGGATTCAACTCTTCTAGAGACATTACCAAGAGCACACTGTATCTGAAAATGAACAGTCTGAGATTTGAGGACATGACTGTGCATTACTGTGTGAGTGACACCATGAGAGACACAAGCCTCCCTGAAACGATGCAGGGCTTAATTAAGTCACAAGGGGCTGGCAGGATGCACAGATCCAAGACAAACTCAGAGGCAGGTTCTGATGGACGTTAAGGAGTGGGATCCTTTCAGGATTTGGAATTTCCTCCTCATCTGACAGTTTTCTCAGGGAACCATGCTAATTTTAGGATTATTTGTCTATCAAAGTCATCTCTAAATATAAAGATAACCTTGTTTTATGAGGACATATTTTCACAGGCACAAACTGCAGATTTCCACCTACAGAGATGCAAAGTACTCAACCACAGGCACCAGGATAAGAGTTCTGAAGAAACCCAAGGGGGTTCTGTGAGTTTACTTCAAGCAGACATAGGGCAAGTACCTCAGTGGGATTCCCCAGTTAGGACTGTCTTTAGGGATTCTGATGACAGGGAAAGGCGGAGCCAAGATCAGCTTCATAAAAACATAACAGAATGCCGCTAGCCCTTCTCCCAACACTAAAGTTTGCAAATCAGACTCATTACTGATCTGGAGCCCCACTAACTCTTTAATTTTACTTGTTCTTGCTTTTCCATTTGCCCTTCTTGATTCATGAGATAAAATATGTTCTCTATATTCTAAATTCCAGGACTCAAGTCCTTTACCTGGAGCTTAGGCTATGGCTCCTGCAGCCATGTGGGAGAGACTGACGGGACTCTCTTCAGTCAAAACAACCTAGAATCCTCCATGGTCACGTGTGTACACTCACTTGAGAAATGCGAGTGACCATCTGTAGTGAAGGAGATAAGCTCATTTGTTCATAATGGACCAAGGATGTAGAATTGATGCTATAAAAACTCTCAGAGTCATCTTCATTACCGGTAGATTTAGAAAGAGCTTGTAAATGTAGTCAGAATCAAAATGAAGTCATTTGTGCTAAAACCCTGAGAAATGGAACTAGGGTAGGCCAAAAAGGGAGGAAGGGTACACACCATGCCAGTGATAATCAGAGCTATCACAAAGACTGCAAAACCACCATCTGCACCAAGGATACCACAACCTTACATCAGATTACATCAATGTGGACATATGCTCAAACCCTGCCTGCCCAGCCTTGAAGTGATGCCACCTTGTTATAGATTCTTCTGGCCTTGGGTATTTGTCTCCAAACAACTTTTGTTTGCCTCCTCATTTTCCCTTTAAATCTCCTTGTCTTCCTTTGGCTATCTGAATGTGCCCATGCATATTCCCATTGCATGGTCATTCTGAAATAAGCATCATGTCATTTTAGAGAATCTCCATAGTTCACTGTTATTTAAATTTTATGGTTGACAGATGGATTCAAAATTCTCTGACTTTTTAGGGATGGCAGTTTTGGGGAATGTCTAGGCACGTAAGATGCTCATAGGGCCAGCTACCAGGAAGTGGAGTCGGGAAATCTCAGACAAAGCTGAATCATCCATATCATTTTGCATTAATCTCAGTTTTATTCTGATTGAACTAAGTCATATTATCAATGACAATCTAGAATTAGGTTCAAACAACTTATCAACATCAATCTACCTAGCCTAGATAATTAGGTCCAAATATGTTATCAATAGCAATCTACTTAACCTATCTCAACGTGCTGACCATATTTAATAACATCTATAAATTCTCCACTCCACCAATAATAATTTTTACTGAATGTTTGCAAAATAGTTTCAATTTACTGACAAAACTGACTTTTACCTATGGAGAAGAATATTTAACATAAAATTGTTTTTAACATATTTAATTGTAGATTTGTATTAAAAACAATAGGTGCCATTTTGCACAGCAGATATATAGACCATACTCCACTTGCATAACTGAAACATTATATTCATTGAATAGAATGTCCACATTTCACTCTTCCCAAGATCTGGCAACGGTCACTGGAGTCACTATTTCTGTGAGTTTGGATATTTTTATTTATTTATTTCTTATTTTTTATACATTTTTTAAAATCAATATTTTTTATTTTAATATTGTGGGGTACATTTAAGGGTTAGGTATACAAATATGCTTCTTTCAGGCAACCTTGTTGACAAGGGGTATTTTCCCAACCACAGACAGATATGAACTGCCATTAGTCCCACCTCCCTACCCCCCCATAGTCTCCTTTTCTTATAGTATTACAATACATGATCAAGGTACACTATATGAGTGAGAACATGTGATACTCAGATATTTGTTTCTGTGGGAGATCACTCGGTATTATAGACTAAAGTTCGATCCAAGTTACTGGGAAAATATGATTTTGTACTTTATTATGGTGGCATAGTATTCCATCATCTATATGTACCACATTTTTTTAATCCAGTTCGCTTTTGATGAACAGTATGGTTGGTTCCAGATTTCTGCTATTGTGAACGATGCTGCAATAAACATACATGTGCAGAAATCATTTTTATAGTGTGATTTGAGCTCTTCAGGGTTTATTTCCAGTAGTGGGAATGTGGGGTCATATGACAGCTCGATATTTAGAGCTTTTAGAAGTTGCCACACTGTTTTCCACAGAGTTTCCACTAGTTTGCACTCCCACCAATGTGTAGAATTGTTACCTTTTCACCACACCCTCTCCAGCAACTGTTATTTTTGGAGTTATTGATAATTGCCATTCTGACTGGAGTTAGGTGGTTTCTCAGTGTGGTTTTGATTTGCATCTCCCTGATGATTAGTGAGGTTGAACATTTTTTCATGTGTCTGTTGGCTGCTCAGATGTCTTCCTTTGAGAAGTGTCTGTTCATATCGTTTGCCCACTTTGTAATGTGTTTTTTGTTTATTTGTTTGTTTGTTTGCTTTCTTTTCAGCATGTTTTAGTTCCTTGTAGATCCAAGATGTTAAACCTTTGTCAGCCCTGGAGTTGGCAAATACCTTTTCCCAGTCTGTGGTCTGTCTCCCTGATCTCTTGATGGTTTCTTTGGCTTTGAAAAAGCTTGTCAGTTTAATGAGGCCCCATTTGTCTATCTTATCTCTTATATCTTATGGCCCATGCATTTTGGGGTTTGTTCAGGAATTGGATGCCAGTTTCATTTCCATAAGGGTGTGTCCTGCATTTTCTGAAGTTCTTATGGTTTGAGATTTTACATTTAGGTCTCTGAACCATTTAGAGTTAATTTTTGTGTATGGGGATAGATTGGGGTCTCATTTGAATCTTCTGCATGTGATCAGCCAGTTTTCCCAGCACCATTAATGAATAAGTTCTCCTCTCCCCAGTGGTAGGTGGTGGAGGCTATGTTGAAGATGAGTTGGTTGAGAAATTGAGGTTTTGCTTCTGGAATCTCAATTCTATTCCATTGGTCCATATGCCTGTTTCTGTACCAATACCAAGCTGTTTTGATTATTGTAGCTTTATAGTAAAGTTTTAAGTCTGGTAGTGTGATACCTCCTGCTTTTTGTTGTTGTTGTTGTTGTTGTTTTTTCTGAGAGTCGTCTTGGTTATTCTTGGTCGTTTATGTTTCCACAAGAATTCCTGTATTTTTTTTCTAGCTCTGAGAAGAATGTTGCTGGTAGTTTGATGGGTATCTCATTTAATCTGTAGATTGCCTTAGGTAGAATGGACATCTTTATAATGCTGATTCTTCCAAACCATGAGCATGGGATATATTTCCACTTGTTTGTGTCATTTTTGATTTCTTTGAGCATTGTTTTGTAGTTTTCATTGTAAAGATCTTTCACATCTTTTGTTAGGAAGATGACAAGGTGTTTCTTTTTTTTGTGCGTGGCTTTTGTGAATGGGATTGTGTTTTTATTTGGGTTTCTGTTTGTTTATTATTGGTGTAAAGAAATGCGATAGTCTTTTGCACATTTATTGTATACTCTGAGACTTTGCCAAAGTCCTTTATGAGTGCAAGGAGACTTTTAACAGATTCTCTTTTGTTTTCAAGGTATACAATCATATCGTCAGCAAAGAAGGATAATTTGACTTCCTCTTTTCCTATTTGAATACAACTGAGTGCCTTCTCCTTTCTGATTGCTCTAGCTAGGACTTCCAATACTATATTGAACAGCAGAGGAGAGAGTGGGCATCCTTGTCGTACTCCAGTCTTCAGGGGAAATGGTTCCAATTTTTGTCTGTTTAGGAGTATGTTAGCTGTGGGTTTCTTGTAGAGGTCTTTTACTATTTTGAGGTATGTTCCATATATGCCTAGGTGTTCGAGGGTTTTATCAGAAAGGGGTACTGGGTTTTATCAAAAAGTTTTTCTGCATCTAATGATATAATCATGTGGTTTTTTATGATGTCTGTTGATGTATTTAATTACATTTATTGTCTTGTGAATGTTGAACCAGACTTGCATCCCAGGGATGAAGCCTACTTGGTTATGATGGATGATTTTTGACCTATGTTCCTGAATCCGGTTTGCTAGGATCATGTTGAGAATTTTGGCATCTATGTTCATCAAAGATATTGGCCTGTAAATCTCATTCTTGTTGGGTCTTTACCTGCCTTATGCATCAATGTGACTTTAGCTTCATAGAATGATGTGCAGAGGGATCCATCTTTCTCAATCGTCTGGAATGTTTTAGTAGGATTGGTATCAGCTCCTCCTTAAATATCTTATAGAATTCTGCTGAAAAGCCATCTGGTCTAGGGATTTATTTGCAGGTAGTTTTCTTATTATATAGTCAATTTCCTTGATTGTTGTTGGTCTAATTAGGATCTTGATTTCTTCTTGTTTCAACTTTAGGCAGGTTGTGTGATTTCAGAAAGTCTTCCATTTCCTTCAGATTCTCCAATTTGTTTCCATACCAGTGTACATTGTAGTCTCTAATGATATTTTGTATTTCTTCAGGGTCAAATGTGACTTCATCTTTTGTGTTTCTGATTCTCTTTATTTGAGAGTTTTCTCTTTTTTTCTTGGTCAGTCTAACTAAGGGACCATTGATCTTCTTTATCCTTTCAAAGAACCAGCTTTTTGTTTCATTTATTTTTTGTATTATCTTTTTGTCTTCTATGTCCCAGATTTGGGCTTTTATTTTGGTGTTCTGGATTCTTCTGCTGCAGTTAGATTTTTGGTTGTCTTGATATTCCAGCTTCCTAAGGTGACTTGTTAGGCTGTTGATTTATGATCCTTCCATTTTCTTCATGTGTGTTTGTAGGGATAAGAATTCCCCTCTTACTACAGATTTCATGGCATCCCAGAGCTTTTGGTAAGATGTGTCTTCATTTTCATTTATTTCCAGGCATCTTTTAATCTCTGTTTTGATTTCATCATTGACCCAGGAGTTGTTTAGCATCATGCTGTTTAGTACCCATGTCTTTGTGAGTTGGGGGGGAAGCTTATTGGTGCTGATGTTTATTTTTATTCCACTGTGGTCTGAGAAGGTGCATGACAAAATTTCAATCGTTTGAAATGTGTTTATGCTTGATTTATTGCCAAGTATGTGGTCGATATTTAGAGTATGTTCCATGTGGTGCTGAGTAGAATGTTTATTCTGTGTTCATTCGGTGGAGTGTTCTGTAGGTATCAATTAATTCTATTTGGTCAAGAGTCACATTGAGGTTCTGGATCTCATTGCTGATTTTTTGTCCTGATGATCTGTCTAGGGTTGTGAGTGGGGTATTAAAGTCCCCAGTTATGATATTGTTAGAGTCAATATCTTTCATTAGTTTTCCTAGAAGCTGTTTTATGAAAGTTGGCACTCGTGTGTTGGGTGCATATATGATTAGGATAGATATTTCTTGTTGATGGAGTGAGCCTTTTATCATTATGTAGTGGCCTTCTGTATCTTTTTTAATTTTAATAGCTTAAATGGTATTTTTCCTGAAATTAGAATTGTGACTCCTCCTTTCTTTTGTGCTCCATATGCCTGAAAATTTGTTTCCAATCCTCTTACTTTTAGTCTGTGTGTGTCCTTTCTAGTGAGATGTGTCTCTTGAAGGCAGTATATTGTTGCCTGGTGATATTTTATCCATCTTGCCATTCTATGTCTTTTCAGTGATGCATTTAGTCCATTCACATTCAGGCTATTTATTGAAATGTGAGGGTTGGTACCTATCATAGAGTTTTTACAGAGTTTTGGTTCCTCTTGCTTTGTTGCCTTTCTTTTGGTTTTGGGTTGGCTCATGTATATTTTATTCTTTTTCCTGTACTGTTGTGAAGAATATTTTTTTCTTTTTTCCTTTTCATCTGTTTGTAGTACTTTGCAAAGTGTTTCATGGAGATGTGGTCTGGTGGCATAGTAAGTTATTGGGGATTGGATATCTGGGAAAAATTTTCATTTTCCCTCACTGGTGAAGCTTAGCTTGGCTGTGTTGGTTATTCTTGGCTGAAATTGTTTATCTTTCAGGACTTTGAGGATAGGGCTCCAAGCTCTCCTAGCCTGCAGGGTTTCTGTGGATAAATCTGCTGCTATTCTAATTGGTCTTCCATGGTAGGTGATCTGGCCTTTTTCTCTTCCTGCCTTTAGGATTTTTTTTTAATACCTATTTTATTAAGGTGAATTATTATGTGTCTGGAAGTTGGTCTTCTCATTTGTTGTCTTGCAGGTGTTCTCTGAATCTCTTGTGTGTAAATTTTTGCATCACTGATAAAATGAGGGAAGTTTTCTTTAATAATCTCATGGAATGTTTCAAGGTGCTTTCTGTTTCTCTTTCTGTTTCAGGAAGGCCAGTTACTCTTAGGATCTTTCTCTTGAAGTAATTGTTCATATCTTGAAGGTTTCGTTCTGTCTTTTTAAGCTTGTTTTCTGTGTTTTTCACAGTTTGGCTTAGTTCTATATTTTTATCATCAAGCTCCAAGATTCTTTCTTCTGATTGGCTTATTCTGCTTTCTATGCTTATCAGTTTGTTATTTATATCATTCACAGTATTCTTTATTACTGTTATCTCAGTTATCAACTACTTCCTAGTTTCTTCTTGTCTTTCCTCAATTCTTTTTAATCTCTCCATTAATGTCTTGATATCTAGGCTTGTAGTTTGAGACCAGTCATTCTGGGAGCTCTTCTTTGTGTGCATTCTGAAGTCAGTTTCCTCAATGTCTGCCCTCCCATGGGTCTGGGAGAGACCCATATACTTCTTTTGGTTTTTGTTCATTTGTGTAGATTTTTTTCTCCCCCTTTCCCTCCCCTTCTTTAATTCTGTTTTTCAGGGAAGGTGGGGTTGCTTTTGCTTTGCTTATGCAATCTCCTGTTTCTCCTTATGAGGGTCCTCTGGCTTTGGTCACTTTTGAGGCTGGAGTGTGGGCTGTGGGCTGTAACTTTTACAGTTCTGAGGTTTAATTGAGGGGGATACTGTAATTCAGAATCTATCTGCTGATTCCAACATCCACCAACAGGTATATGGACACATTGGAACCTATATCCCTCTGTCATACTATCCATCTGTGCAGTGGGATGTAGGTGTGGTCCCTGGAACAAAAGGAGGTATGAAAGAGGAAAATAAATGAGGAAAGGGTGGTCAATAGGACGTTAGAAATAGAGAAGTGTGAGAAAGAAAAGAGACATACATACCAACTAACAGGTGAAAAAGAGACACAATAACAGAGAGAAGTGAAAAGTACACACAATCAAAATTTCCTAAAGCATACCGGTTACCACACAAAGACAGTCCAATAAAATCATGCCTTTTGTTCCATTTTCCCCAACACAAACAGATAGTCTAAGTCAAAAAGCAAACAAAAGTTAGCAAAACCAACAGTCAAAATGCTAAAATCAAAAGTCAAAATAAGAAATCAGACAAGTTCTGGAATCTTTCCTGAGTCTCTAAATCTCTTCAGCTCTAATCTCCAACCTCTCCCCTTTGCTTTCATTGCAGGCAGCCAGATTTACTTGTAGCTTGAGTTTGGTCTTTGAGCCTGCTGCCTGAGAGGTCTGCTACGTTGAGTTGCCTGCATCTGATTCAGCATAGGGGAGGGGATTTTTGGCCTGCTTAGTGACATTACCGTAGGAACTGAGGTGGAGGCTGCTCTTAGGTGGGTGGGGCAATGCAAATCTCTGCCTGGAAAATGGCCGAGGTGGGCAGCTCCATTTTCACGGATGATTTCTCTCCACTCATCTGGGTCCCTGGGCGATTAACTATGATGGGCTGTGGTGGTGTGTGAGGCACCAGGTATCAGCTGCACAGCTGGGCACTCAATCTGGTGTTCCACCAACAGGCTGGGGTGGAGGAGGAAGTGGGGAGTTCCCTCCTCTGGAGTTGAGAGCAGTCAATCAGCATTTCCTTAAGATATGCTGTTCCCTTACACAAGCATGGGATCTTAACACTGGGTGCCTTTGGTGAGAGTGGCTTTGGGCCCCTAATAGGGTACTTCAGCCAGAAATGGAGCTGGTATCTCTGAGGGGCTGGTGGCTAGAGCCTCCCTGGGTGACTGATGGCTTGTCACCAGGTGAGACGATGTAGCCAGGGAGAGAGCTGAGATTCCCACATGACTGGCAGTGGCCATGTATAGTGGGGCAGCAGCAGCCGGGGACCACTTTATCCAGGCCTGCTTGGGACCAAGGGTCCCCAGGCCTCAGACTGGTGTGGCTGGCGGTGGGCAGGGGAATGGGGAAAGGAAAGTAAGAGTCTTTTTGGGAACTTATATTTGGAGAATCTCACAATTCCACCTATGCCATTGCCATCTTACCAGAATCCTGAGTTTGGATATTTTAGATTCTGCATATCAGTGGAATTGTGCAGTATTTGTATATCTGTGAAGATTAAAAAAAAAACCTGATAATAATGTCCTTAAGTTTCATCCATGTGATCCCATATAGCAAGATGTCTTTAATATTAAGACTGAATAATATTATATTTCATGTGTCTATCCAATCGTTTATCCATTCAATGATGAACGGATGTTTAAGATGCCTACTCATCTTGGTCCATTGAGAATACTGTGATACAAAGTGGAGTGAAAATATCTCTTTGTGATCCTGATTTCTATTCCTATGAATAAATATCTTCACATAAGAAGCAACATTCATGCTAAAGTCCTATGTTTAATTTTGTAAAGACTTGCCATGCTTCTTACCATAGAAGTCGTACCATTCTACATTTCTACCAACATCAAAGGGTTCAAGAGTTCTCTCTTCTCCAAACACTCAGCAACATGTTTATAAATAGTAGATATTCCACTTGATGTAAGATTACATTCAATACAATTTTTGTGTATTTTTTATTACACGTGATGTTGACCCCCTGTCCAAATATTTATTAGCCGTTTGTATCTCTTTTCTCACCAAACATTCTATGACTTTTTTTCTCCATTTTGCAATCTTTTTACAATTTTACTTATGAGTTGTAGGTGTTGCTTACATATTTTGTATATTAAAATTTTTCCGCTACATGGTGTGCAAATGTGTTAGTCTATTCTATAGGACACAATAGCTTCTTTGCTATGCAAAAGGTTTTCCATGATAAGGTAGTCCCATATTCTCATGACTTTTCTTGTTGTTTGTGATTTTAATGCCAAAAAAGCACTATTAGTGTTTCCTTTTGAAGGAAACTCATTTTGAGTTAACTTTTAGGATTAGTTGAACATAAACTCTTAACTCTTTGAATGTGACTATCCAGCTTACCTAACTTTATTTGAGGAGACTCTTATTTAGTAATTGAGTATTCTTGATGATCCTGTTGAAATATGCTGATTCTATACATATTGGTTCATTTGATATTTCTCTATTATATTTCATTGCTCTATGTGAATATAATTAGGCCAGTTACTGCCAATTTTTTATTATTCTATTTTTGTAATAAACTTGAAATCTGAAAGTATATTGTTTCCAGCTATACTCTTGCATAGCTCCAGTTGAACACAAGACCTTGAATTTCGCTCATTTTCCCCATATATTTTGTATTATAATTTTATATTTTATTCTATATATTATGTATATCCTTTGGATTGATTTGATGGTTTTGAATCATCTGTGTATCTCAGGAACAAACCAAAGTTTGCTGTGGTGTATGATCCTTTTAATATGCTGTCAAATTTGGCTTACTATTATTCTGTGGGATGATTTTTTAAAAATTGTGTCTATTAATGATATCAGCCTGTCCTTTTTTGATGATGTCTTTGTTTATTACTGGTGGTAATGTAATATCACAAAAAGTGCCTGGAAGATTGGCACCTCATATATTGAACGAGTTAGGGAAGAGTTAACATTACTACTTTAAATAATTTGTAGACGTGAATTCAGTGAATTATTTGATCCTGGACTTTCATTTTTGTTTACTGGCTTAAATGTCTTAAATATTATGTCTGTTCAGACTGTATTTGTTCACTATTCCTGTTCTTTGTTGTTCACTTCTGTCTGGTTCCTCGTGGTCTTCACTGCACACAGTTTTCAAACCTCATTATTCTATCAACATCACCATACCACTCATTCTCTATAAAATGAAGCAGTGAGTTTCTCTCTTCCAAGACCTCTATGTTAGTTATCACAGGATTGGGATCCTGATAAGAGAATGAGTCTGGCCTCCTCTCTGTTTTTCACACATGTACTCTTACTCTTCTGACTTCTGTCTTCTGATGACACAGCCAGAATGATGTTGCCAGATATCAGACTACCCATCTTCCAGAACTGTAAGTAATATATTTATTTCTTTGTACATTACCCCACCTGTGATATTTTGTTATAGCAATACGTGGACTAAGACAAACATTGTTACAAAGAAGTTCAGCTGTTGTTATAACAAATACGTCAAACCTGGAGAAGTGGCTTTTGATTACACAGTGAGGCATGATGAACCTGTGCTGTCTGTCCACCACCACTTCCTTACATTACCTCCACTACAATCCCAAGACTCATGACACCAGGTTTCAGAAGACCAGCTCTTTAGTTAATGGTGAATTTTTCTTTTACTTCTCTTTGTTCATAGTGAACTATTTTTCCCTCAGACCATTCTCTGTAAATCTCTCCTTCCAAGTATCACCAATTTTCATCTCCTTATTCATGGAAACTGTTTTTCCAGACCTGACATTTAATGCTGGTGACTTAGAAAACAAGAAACAGATACTTCTATGACATTGAAGCTTTCTCACCAAGACTCAGATTGTTAATCTGGTGTTCCAGGAACGTGAGATTTCATGAGCTGCCTCTGCTTATAGCACTGAGTAGAATTTAAATTCCTCAGTGTGCTCGCTGGAGGACAGAGCCTATAGATCCAGTAGGTGCTAGGAGACACTCAGGCCTATACACAACATAACAATTAACTGGATGCCAGTCACTTGGAAAACGCTGGAAATTATTACCATCTGAGCTGAAATGCCTTGTTTTTTGGGCTGACATAACAATCTTTGAATATATTACTGGTGGTGCTGTTTTCAATGAAGATGAATTACCCAAGTCAAATGACCCAGGAGAGCAGTTATAATTATGACACTTTTAGACTGGATCCAGTGTCGAAACTTAGTTTACTAAATTTAATGTGACTATGACACCTAGTTGCTTCCTTGGAACTTTCGAATATTCAAAAATTTAATCATTAGCTAACAAATAAGAGAAGTAGAATGAAATGAGCATCCAACAATTTAGATCATCCTGGATTTATGAAGGATATTTCGTATGCATATGTGTTAGGTTAGACCAGTCAAGGTGGGGTTGTGCAATCAAATGCTGTGTGAAAGATGCAAAGAATTGCACAAGGAGGTTAGAAAAATTTTATTTAGAAGGTAAGTTAGAGGAAAAGGGTCGATCCACCTCCTCAAGATTGAAGAGGAGACCAAGCACTGATGAAGTGTTTAGCCTTGAATGTTTAAAGCTGGTTGTTTTAAGGCTTCCTTGAAGAGGCTGGAAACAGGAACATTCCTGAAAATGTAAGAAGGTGGGGGGAATGTTGATGTTATGACTATTGGCTATTCATGATGGTGGCAGTCAGATAGTGGATTACATAGGCAGGGAGATTAGATCGGAGTCTGTAAAACAAAATTTCATTGGAAAAACATTAAGATTCTAAAGTTCTTGTGTTTAGGGAACAAAAAGGCAACTGGGAGAGTGTTGTTCATAGGAAGATTATAGGAAGGCAGAAGTCATTGTAACAGTTCCTTTCTTTTATCTCAGTGTCCCAAAGGTTTGCTATGCAGGATAGCTAGAATCTCATCCTTGGAGCAAGATGTTATGTATAAAATCCTAACATCCATTAATTTGGGAGTTTACAGTTTTGCTCATTGGTCATTTTGCACAGTGAAGTTAATTAAACTCCTTCAAAGAAAAAGAAGCAGAGATAATTACATAATAAACTATTATTTGCTAAGCTATACAACTAATTGGTAGTTATTAAACAAAAAAAAATGTAAGCCAACATCCAGCTACCTGCCTGTGATGGACAAGGTGAACCCATTTTGGCATTACACCCTTTCAATATGCATTACCAGAAGTAGGGCACATGAACATACTTTCAAAGTCATTCTTGATTCTTGGTCACAGTGGGTTTACAGACTAGTTTCTCCTAAACACCTTCTACCCCTGAATAAGAGGCAATTAAGCTAGGTGAAGTCGACCCTATGGAGAAGATGATTCTTCTCAAGATCACAGTCAGCATCCCTTCCTCTGGGAAAGTCCCAGAGACAGAGAACTCCCCTCACACTCACCTTCACCTTTTCTCATGAAAACAACTTCCACATGGAAATTGCCACTTAAACAAATTAAACCACTACACACATTATTTGAACTCGCGTTCTTGCTCAACCACTTTTTCTTTTTCTTCTTTGTTTTTGTTTTTTAAGTTGGAGTCTCACTCTGTCACCCAGACTGGAGTGCAATGGCCCCTTCCGGCCACTGCAGCCTCGACATGCTGGGCTCCGGTGATCCTTCCGCCTTAGCCTTCCAAGTAGCCGGCATTACAGGCATGCACTACCACGCCTGGCTGATTTTTTTATTTATTGTAGAGATGAGGTCTCACGGCCCAGGCGGGACTCGAACCCGCGGGCTCAGGCAATCCACTCACCTCAGCCTCCCAAAGGCGTGAGATTACAGGCTGAGCCACCGAGCCCGGCTTAACCTCTTTTCTTTAGAGTCGTGGTTCTTATGTACAAAAATATGCCACACTTTCTGTTCTTCCTCTTTCTTTTGTAAGTTCCCAGGAATGAGAGTCTGAGGGATTCAGACATGAAAGTATGGAGTGTTGCATCTGATCCTAAGGTTCACTGAGGTGCTGGGTTGATGGTGAGCCAGTGCACATTAGCAGATTTCCAAACCTCCTTTAGTGATCATTATTTGTGAACCAAGTGTTCTCTCTTATTTCAAAAGAGAGTGCACCTGCATCTCAGTGACTTTGTCACCTGCACAGTGGAAAAGATCCAGGAGATTTAGGCCTTTTTGGGAGAACTACACATTTAGTGCCCCCATAGACTGTACCCGTAAGCAACTGACACCATTTCCTTGGCAGTTTTGTTCTTACTAGGTCTCTGATGGGCAATTGGAGTTTTGACACTAATTGCAATTGTCATTGGGGGTACCTTTTTAGATTTCTGGTTCAGCAAACCTCCATGTTGGCATTTTGTGCATTTTTAGAATGTTTTGAATAAAAAAAAACTGGAAAGTTCATTTTTAATTGGTTGTGCATATGAAACTTCTGACAATTTCTTTGTTTGCAACAGTCTGATGCAAAACCTTTTAAATTGAACAAGCCATGTGGGTTTGAAATGAATAAACTGCTAAATAGCAGTTTTAATTGTACTGTATGGACAATTGAGTGACAGTGATTAGTTCCCATCCTTGTGGTACACAAACAGAGTACCCAGTATTTTATCCATTAGGCAGGAGAAATACTGGGCTTAGAAAAGAGATTTAACTTGGTGGGAATGGCCAGTTCCCAAACCTTATAACATCACGCAGGGTTTTTAGCATTTAAAGCATAACTTGCCTCATAGGGAGGGTGCTAGTTAGGCACAACAGATGACTTAACTATCTCTTTATCAAATACAACTTTAGTGAGGTTGATATAACAAACACTGGTGTTATCTGGCATTAATGTTTTAACACATGGTAAAGACGGAAGTAAAATTTTAGTAGAGCACTTGTAAGTTTGGTTGGAAAAGCAGATTAAAATGACAATTTATTTTTTTAGTAAGCTAACAGGAACAATTAACACATGATGCTTTTACTTTTGGCCAGGAAGAGGGTGGATTGTCCCTGTTTAGGTTTAATTTGAGAGATATTTATCATAGAAAAATTAAAAAAAATTGATTTTAATACATTTTTGTCCCAGTTACCAGTTAACCCTGTGAATACCTGAATGTTTTCCTAAGTACACGTGCCAGAGAAGGGTTGGGGGAGAGGAGGCAGCACACGTCATTTGACTTGTTGCATTTAGTAGGTCTACCAACAGGTGTTGTCAAACAGTGGGTTAGGAGAGAAGAGAGATTGGTGGCCAGGTTTAGGCATCACGACTATGGACACTGGCCCCTCCTCCACAGGTAAAGGTGGAGGATGGGAAGAAAAAAGGAAGAGCAGGAAGGGAAACTAAAGGAGAATTGAGAAGCAAAAGCAGATTACATGAGACAGCATAAATTAAACCAAATGAGTCAGCGTCTGAGTTGTTAGAGGAAAAGCAGAAAGGAGGTACAGTAATCAGAGAAGGACAGTGGGACTGTTACTGCAACAACTAACCAGGAACAGGAATTAAGGCACTCAGAATAGGCCCTGGAGACTGAAAGGAGAATCAGAGGTGTTTATTCCCAAAATATGAGGTGTAGTAGCCTCCTAAAACCTGAGCCTTGAACCTCAGTTTCAAGTTGCTTTTATAGATCATTTTTAGTTACAACATACATGGGTTTGCCATTGATGGGTTTACAATTTTCAATTTAGGACCAGGAGCAGTTACTTTCACAACAAGCATTGAAGTAGATATTTTTATGGACATTTCCATATGAGCATTCTTAAAGAAGAAGAGATTGCAGATAAGGGAAATAGCATGCAACTGCTTACTTAAAGCATATTTACAGAAGCAAAGATAGCATACAGCTGCTTGCTTAAGATAAGACTCTTGATGTCAGCTTATCTGCTAAATTCCTGTTTTTTTCTATCTCAAGACTGTCACAGGAAAACAAGGGGTCTGAGTAGTGGCATTTTTCAAACCTTGAACCAATTACACTTGTGGCAGCAACAGAGGTCAAGCCAAAGGAGAGTATCACAGGCAAGAGACTCGCCTTGGGCCCATCTCATAGTTGCCTGGACAGTAATGAGCAGATGCTTAGGGCAGATGCTCCTCTTAGTGAGAGGGTCCCAAGATGTTTCAGAATGAAAAGAAATGCCAATGGTGAGTCTTTTTAATGACTGATTGAGCATTCCCCATTGAAGCATCCTAGAAAGAAAATAGTGGGAGAGTGTCCTAAGAACTGCATCTGAGAGATCCAAGAAAGAAAAAGCCCATTCACAACCTAAGTCTGGTGTCCCAGAGAAAGAAGGGTGGAATAAGACCATCCATCCATCACGTATGCCCTCTATAGGGCTGAATCAGAAACCACCCACACCTTCAACCAGCAGCCTGAGCAGAGGGTTGGAGGAATTATCCTATGTGGATGTGAGAATGAGTGTGAGAGAGTGTCCTCTGTCTCCTCTACCCACCACAGACAGGGTTTTAGCCACCTGTGCTGGGGCTGTTCCAACTTGCCCCAGAGGGTTCCAAACCCCAATGATTCACAAGGAAAAAGGGAAAAAAGAGTGAACTTTAAGAATGGTCTCCTAGAACTCCCTCCCCTGACCAGATACACAATGAAACTAGCCAAAGATGGTGCTTCATACTCAAAGGATAGGCGAAGTGGGGCTGCACTTGATGTAGCTCAACTTAAAGTAGAGAAACAACAGAGACGAGTAAGTGAAAGACAAGAGCTGAGTTCTTCTCTCACCTGGTAGGGTGCTTGTAGTCCAGGACCCTCTTTTGGGGGTCTTCTTGTCTTTCCAGTTAGTGACGCCGACAGTAAAAAAAATGTCAGTTGACTACTGAGATCTAATCTGGTGCATGGAGTGGCTCAGGAGAGTTGGGCTACAGGAAGAAGTAGAGGATAGAATTCATTCTTTCACCTTAACAGGCCCCAGAGTTCAGTTACCTTTTCTTGGGGATTTCAGACACACTGGGGATCTGTCCTGACCAGAACTGCCAGTTGTCACCAAGTTCCAGCACAGACCAAAGTTAGACATGAGTTTGAAGATAAGAAAGTGAGAAAAGAGTTGTGGAGGGGATTTACTCATGCTTGGCCACCAGATGAAATGGTCAGCTGAGGTAAGGTGGTGTAGAGACAATCCTGGGGCCATGGAAATATGCAAAATTGCAAACAAGTTAAAAAGTAGAAAGAAGTAAAGTGTATTATTAATCTTTCAGAGTTTGGATGGGGGCTGACACTCAGAAACTAGAGTGGCTTCGAAGGACCACGAAATGGGTAATTTAAGGACTTTTGTGTAGGGGGATTTTGGTTCCAAGGAGTGTCCAGGGCTGTGGGTCTTTGATGTTGATTGTAGTCACACGACTGTAAGCTCTTGAGGTAGCTGGACATTAGCATCTCATACTGACAAGTGGTGTGTTAGATGGGAGAAGACAAGGGGAGGGGATGTTCCTGCAAGAGACTTGTCAGGGATTTGGGATCTGCAAGCTTTCTGACCAAAGTTGATCTTATTTTAATTTTTATGACTTTGACCTTCTTCTTTAACAAGGAACCTGAAAGTGTACTAGAGATTCTTATGCTAAATCAGGAATTGAAATGTTGTGTGGTCCAGCTCTTCCATCTGACGGAGATTTGCCTGGGGGTGGGAAGCTGTTGCTTCTTGGCCTGCAGTAGAATGTCTAAACACTTTATGGCTCTGCTGAAGTAAAAAGTTTAAACTAAGAATAAACTAAGTTTCTTCTAGTATCTATTGATAACTACTTTCAGAAAGAAAACTCCTCCAACACAGGGTATTGGGTTTTAGTTATTTGAGTGTAGGATTAAGGTCATCTGTCTCAGACTTAGGTCACACACTGACACAAACCCTCCAAGGACTTGGCAGAAGGGTTAATGAGTTACCCTTTTCAGAAGCAGTGACAAGGACCTTTCAAGGTTTGGGGACAACTTTGACTTCAAAATATGTAGCTGCAAAGATCAAAGAGTCACAACATTGCTCTCACACATTCTTTTCCTTTCTAGAAGAGTCAACAAGGAGAGTACAGGAGGAGAAGAAGCCAGAAACAATAATGTGTTCATCAAGGAATAAAACATGTGCTGTGAGGAATATGGGTGGGGGAGGATGAGTCACCAATTTCCCATATCTCCCGTTCCTTTATTTCTGTGGACTTGCCATCTTTTGTGAGAGGAAATGGGTGTAAATCAAAGTAAGAATACCGCTCATGATTATATTCTTAAGAACTTTGACAAATGTTTCTGTGGAGATTGTTATGGTGCCAAACTGTCTCAGAGAAAACTCTGTATGTTCTGTGAAAGAGATTGGCTCTCTTTCACGGTTGGATGACTGCCAGAGGGTTCCTTAGATACAAAATACCTTACTCTACACAGACGTGGTCTGGACTGGGCCTGCACTTGGTGGATTCTCACACATCCTGGTCAGGTTACTAAAAATTCCTATTGTGAATGTGAAAGTGTTTATAAAAAGATGTAGTAAAGTGGTCAGGTCCAAGTGAAATCACCTTTTGGCAGAAAGGGACTAAAAACAGTTAAAGTTATTTCTCTAAAAAAATCAACCTGAAAGCTCCAAACCTGCTAGACATGGAACTTGAGACAACCTAATAGCCACAAGCTGCTTTCCTGCAAGTACAAGATAATAATCAATTCACAACATTACAGCCACATCCTCTCTTTGTGAAGTTATTGGTTTACAATCCCTGCTTGTCATGTATATCCTGGAAAAAATTTTTTCTTTAAAAATCTCGTTTCCAAAATACAACCTTGCAAATTCCAAAGACAAATGTATAGCCATACAACCTGACTTTCCCCTTACTTAAACTAACATATAAAACACTGCTGCTTTTTCTCCAAGTTGCTCAGTCTTGAAGCATTAGGCTGCTGAGTCACTCCAGTGCTAATGAAACATTGTTTTCTAAGATAGCCTTGGTGTCACAGTCTCTCTGTTTTCCCACAATATTTCTTAGTCCATTGGCCAGGAAATGGATTGCTCAGAGATGGTGTGTTCCACCTCCTTTGTCATCGTGGTACAACTCCCAGAGGAACAGGAGAGGCAATCTCCCCTGGTAGGCAGTGGGCCATTTGATTCATAGGAGGGAGGTCCTTTCTGGCACACAGAGGCTTGGATCTTGAAAGCACAGTGACCCAAAAGATATGCAAAAACTGGTGTCAGGGATAACACACGACAGAATGGGTAGGAACAAGGGCCTTTGCAAATACCTGCCAGTATATGGGAGAAGGGGAACTTAATCAACTCCCAGAGTTCACTAGTAGTCTTCAGTCTGATGAAATGAACTGAAAGGCAGTGTAAGCAAACACTGCCTTTAGTAGAACCTGTTGACTCCTAGTATTAGAGTGGAGAGTTGGAAAACATGCTGTGCGGCGGCATGTATATGAGACAGTGAATGGGTTCTGACCTGAACAAATGGTCAAAACAAGCGTTGAGTTCTGATCTAAGCTGTTAACAACTTCATGCAGCTGATGGCAGCCCCTGTCATAGGGTTATTCCGGGTTGGGGGCTTGTACCAATCTGCCAGTTGCTAAGAGGTGTCTGAAATTTATCTGTGAGGAGTATAGGTGGGGGAGGATGAGTCAGCAATTTCCCATATCCCCTGTTCCTTCATTTTTGTGGACTTGCCCTCTTTTGTGGGAGGAAATGGGTGTAAATCAAAGTAAGAAAACCCCTCATGATTATATGCTTAAGAACTTTGACAAATGTTTCTGTGGAGATTGTTATGGTGCCAAACTGTCTCAGGGAAAACTCTGTATGTTCTGTGAAAGAGATTGGCCCTCTTTCAGGGTTGGATGGCTGCCAGAGGGTTCCTTAGATACAAAAACACTTAGAAGAGTATTTAGAATTATAGTAGGAGAACCAGGTCACCCAAACCCATTCCCTTACATTGATTGTTGGCAGGATGCTGTCCTTGTATGGCCCTCTTGGCTAAAAATTTGCTGGGAAGACAATTGCAAAATTATGGTAGCCCTCAAAACATCCGAGTCCAAATGCCCACCAAAATCTGATGAGTTGGCTGACAAGCCAGTGTTGGCTGATGAACCAGAAACCCCACCATCTTATTCTCCATTCTACCCACCATTCTCATATGCCCCAACAGCATTAGCTGCTGTTAGGGATGCACAATTGGAATTCACCCATAAACCTAGTACATCCCTTGACCACCTGTTCTGACTCCCCACACTTCACCCAGAAATCAGTTGGCAGAATGCATGTCTAACTTCACATCAGGGCAATGTCATGGTGCCACTGAGGGAGACTAGGGGACCTATTTATTATGATCAAGAAGACCAGTTCCAAGATGGGCAATGCACATTTGGGTGCCAGCCTTTCAGCAACACAGACCTCCTGAATTGGAAATATCTTATGCTGTATTTCACAGAAAAGGCTCAGGCTATGATTGAATTAATAGAGTTAATTATCCAGACCCAGAAGCCAACCTGGGAAGACTGCTAGCAACTCCTCTTCACATTATTTAAAACTGAGAAGCATCAGATAACTACACAGGAGGCTATAAAATGGCTAGAGGAACATGCCCCAGTTGGAGCACTCAATGCCCAGAGCTATGCCTAAAATTAGTTCCCAGAGGAGGACCGCAATGGGACTCCAACAGTAACCAGGTGCTGAAAATGCTTGAAAGGTATCAGAAGGCCCTCCTAGGAGTTATGAAAGAAGGAAAAGAATACTTCATAAAAATGAGCAAGGTCTCTGAGGTGGTCCAGGGAGCTGACAAGAGTCCAAACCAATTCTTTTTTTTTTCACTTATTGAATTCATATATATACTTATATTTTTTATTTATTTTTATTTATTTTTTATGATATTGTGGGGTACAATTAAGGGTTAGGTTTACAAATACATTTCGTTCAGGCACCCTTGTTGATAAGAGATGTTTCCCCATCCCCAGACAGATATTTGCTGCCATTAATCCCATCCCACCCCGTAGTTTCCCACTACTGTCAGTCATTTTCTAATAGTATTACATTGGATGTTAAAGGTCCATTATATGAGTGAAAACATGTGATACTCGAATTTTTGTTTCTGTGAGAGGTCGCTCAGTATTAGAAACTCTAGCTCCATCCAGGTGGCTGCGAAATTCATGATTTTTTTTTTTTATGGCTGCGAAGTATTAGTATTCTATTGTGTACATGTACAATCTTTTTTTTAAACCATTCCTCTTTTGATGGGCAGCATGGTTGCTTCGAGGTTCTTGCTATTGTGAACAATGCTGTGATAAACATACGTATGCAGGTATCTTTTTTATAGAGTGATTTGAATTCTTCAGGATATATTGCCAGTGGGGGGCGTGCGGGATCATACGGGAGATTGATATTTAGAGCTTTTAGAAATCGCAACACTGCTTTCCACAGAGGTTGCACTAGTTTACACTCCCACCAACAGTGTAGAAGTGTTCCCTTTTTGCCACACCCTCTCCAGCAGCTGTTATTTTTTGAATTGTTGATAATTGCCATTCTGACTGAAGTTAGATGGTATCTCAGTGTGGTTTTGATTTGCATCTCCCTGATGATTAATGAGGTTGAGCATTTCTTCATGTGTCTGTCGGCTGCTCAGATGTCTTCCTTTGAGAAGTGTCTGTTCATATTTTTTGCCCATTTTATAATGGGGTTGTTTGTTTGTTTTTTTTTCATATCAGCACGTTTGAGTTCCTTGTAGATCCAAGATGTTAGGGCTTTGTCTGCACTGGTGTTGGCAAATACTTTTTCCCAGTCTGTAGGCTGTCTCCCTGCTCTCTTGATGTTTTCTTTGGCTTTGCAGAAGCTTGTCAGTTTAATGAGGCCCCACTTGTCTATCTTATCTCTTAAGGCCTGTGGGTTTCGGGTTTTGTTCAGGAATTGGATGCCAGTTCCGATTTCCATGAGGGTATGTCCTTCATTTTCTAAGGTTCTTATGGTTTGAGGTTTTACTTTTAGGTCTCTGATCCATTTGGAGCTAACCTTTGTGCATGGGGATAGATAGGGGTCCTGTTTCAATCTTCTGTACTTGGTCAGCCAGTTTTCCCAGCACCATTTACTGAATAGGTTCTCCTCACCCCAGTGGTAGGTGGTGGAGGTTTGTCGAAGATGAGTTGGTTGAAAAATTGAGGTTTTGCTTCTGGAATCTCAATTCTATTCCACTGTTCTATATGCCTGTTCCTATATCAATACCAAGCTGTTTTGATGATTGTAGCTTTATAGTAAGGTTTGAAGTCTGGTAATGTGATACCAGCTGCTTTGTTTTTTTGTTTTTTTTTTTTTGCTGAGGATTGTTCTGGCTATTCTTGGACATTTTTGTGCCCATATGAATTCCTGTGTTGTCTTTTCTAGGTCTGAGAAGAATGTTGCTGGTAATTTGATGG